>NW_015386509.1:85111-151846 GCF_001527695.2 Protobothrops mucrosquamatus | reverse complement strand
TTATTTGAAGAATCACTCAAATGAACAATTTTTATCAATATGGAGAAGATGGATTGTTTATATTCAAAATAAGCATAGAATGGTGGAATATAATCTAGGCTTTTAGATAATTTGTTTCTTTTTTTACATATTTCACCTACTTATGTAGAATAATATTTTGTGGAGTTAGGGATATTAATAGTAGTTTACTTTTAGTTGAGTAGTATCCTGGGATAAGGTTTGGGAAGTCCGGGGGGTGGGGGGTGGGGGATGGGGTTTTTTGCATTGTGATGTACTTGTGATGTGTTTTTTTTTTTTATGATAAAAATAATAAAAATTTATATTTTGAAAAGAGCTGCACAAAAAAAGAGAACAATTTGGCTTAAAAATAAACCTGAAAAAGAGCCAGGTTATGTTTAATAAATTCACTAAAGAATATATATATATATATATATGATGTCGCAGTTAAGCGACTGCTGCCTGTGGATGGCTCTGGATTGAGCTGATGCAGGCAAAAGACTTCTCTCTCTCCCATATTTAGGCTGACAGGGTGTTCAAAAAGCACTCATCCTCTTCCCCTGTCTCTTGTAGCTAACAAAGCGAGAAAGAGCCTGTGGCCTAAGGGGCTAATGCTTCTGCTTAACATGCAGACAGCCCAGGTTCGAATCTCGGAAGGGTATGTCTGACTGATGAAAACCAAATAAGGTTAGAAATAGCTATCTCAGTACTCCCTTAATTCTTTGTTCCCAATCCAAATTTTGAATATATATATATTGTATCGAAATAATCACGACCACCAAGAGGAAGTTTAAAATGTTTAAAAGCAATTAAAAGTTTAAAAGCAATTAAAACACTGTTTAAAAATAAAGGCAACCAAGCATTCGTCGGGCTCTCCCGACATCATCAGGGTTGACAAGGCGGTTTCTGCCTTGTCAACCCTGATGATGTCGGGAGAGCCCGACGAAAGCTTGGTTGCCTTTATTTTTAAACAGTGTTTTAATTGCTTTTAAACTTTTAATTGCTTTTAAACATTTTAAACTTCCTCTTGGTGGTCGTGATTATTTCGATACAACATGGACATACCCAAGAGTCGGATTTTTAGTTCTATCACTAGCTATATATATATATATATATATATATATATATATATATATATATATATATATATATATATATATATATATATATATATATATATATATATATATATATATATATATATATATATATATATATATATATATATATATATGTTAAAAGCTGTACAACGACACTAGAACACCAGGAAGAGTTAAAACCAAAAAGTTTTAATAAATATTTAAAAACCTAGCTTTCGTTGAATATCTATNGAAAACCAAACAAGGTTAGAAATAGCTATCTCAGTACTCCCTTAATTCTTTGTTAGCATTCCAAATTTTGAAAAACATATATGATGTCGCAGTTAAGCGACTGCTGCCTGTGGATGGCTTTGGATTGAGCTGATGCAGGCAAAAGACTTCTCTCTCTCCCATATTTAGGCTGACAGGGTGTTCAAAAAGCACTCATATAACTAGATATAGTAGACCACTACATATACCTTGGCCAATGGATTTCAATGGAAGGTGATACACTAAAAGAAATTGAACAACATGTTAAATGTGGTTGACAGGCATTCAGCAAGCTAAGCATAATTTTCAAGAACAATCTCCCCCCTGTGCCTGAAGTGAAAAGTTTTTGATCAGTGTGTGCTACCTGCTCTAACATATGCCAGTGAAACATGGACACTAAGCTCGCAATTGATACAAAAGCTAAGAGTGGTGCAAATAGCCATGGAAAGATACATACTCGGCATTATAAGACAAGATAAAAAGACCTGCACATAGATTACAAAGTATACGATATCATCAAGAAAGTAAAAGAATTGAAATGGAAATGGGCTGGTCACATAGCAAGAAGAACTGATGGCAGGTGGACCAAGGTATCATAGAACGGATCTCACTTGATAAAAAGCATCCAGGAAAGAGACCTAAAACAAGATAGATCAACGTCATCAGCAAGTATTATGGGCTCAATTGGCAAAAGAAGGCTCAGATCGGTATTGGTTGGAAACCAAATTTCTACTTCTCTAGAAGTGTTCATATGACAGTTTGTATATTTGTCTTTCTTTCAATCTAAAAAATATATAAAACTGAAAATAAAGCATATGATGTACATTTATTTTCTCACTGATGTATTGACTAGAAAGCCACTCTAATGGAAATAAAATGATGAAGCGGGTGTGAAAACAAATTTGAGTCTAACTGTGAAAGCCTGTGCATTTTCAGTAATACTCAGTGAATTTATTTGTTACATATTTATAATCTGTAATTTTAACCTGATTTCACCAGGTTAAATACCAGGGGCAGGATATAAGATATAAAAAAGATAGCTAGATAGCTAGATAGATAGATAGGGAGAGAGAGAGAGAGAGAGAGAGAGAGAGAGAGAGAGAGAGAGAGAGAGAGAGAGAGAGAGAGAGAGAGAGAGAGAGAGAGAGAGAGAGAGAGAGAGAGAGAGAGAGAGAGAGAGAGAGATCTGCATGGAGCTTTGGGATTTGGAACCTTAATATAACTTTAACATTTCTGGATGAACTGCCTTGGACAGCTCTGATGCAAAAGCTGGGGGTTCTCCTTGACTCTTGTCTGCTGCTTGAAGAGCAGGTGGCAGTTGTGGCTAAGAGAGCTTTTGCACAACTTTATGTTGTGTGCCAGTTGTGCCCTTTCCTGGATGTATAGTAATGGAACCAGTAGTCACATCAACCTCAGTAACTGGAGTTGCATCCTAAGTGCAATGCTAGCGAGAACAGGAGTTGCATATACTTTCCGGAGGTGAAAACTTCTAATTTACATCACTTCATCAAATCAACATTCATTTTAAATTTATTTTACTTCATCTAATTCATTTTTTTATTTTTGGCAACAGTTAAGAGTCATTTGACCCACAAGACAGAGATATAACCTATGTTGTGTTCAATCTAGTCAATGTAATAACCAAAAATAAGGAACTGAGTGTCATTCACAGACGTGAAGGGGCTATTTTATGCCCCTTACATACTTGAAAACAAAATATGAAGAGTATTTTTACTATGTACTATACTGAGTACAACTCCTTGCATTGATTAAATTTGACCAAAAAACTCCCCACTGCTATTGAAAAGTTCTACTTTTTTAGATTCTCAGTAAAACCTGATTTCTCACACGAATATATAGGATTGTAGTATACCTTAACATATAAACCATGGTGAAACTGGGAACTCAAAATTATGATGTAAGAAAATGTAGATTTAAGAATCTATTAAAAGTAACAGCATAGAAAAGGTTTATAAGCTTGCCTTGTTATTATTTTTGGCTGGTTTTTAGATTTTGTTTTATCATGCTTTTTATGAAACAATTAATCAATGCAATAGCTTGCCTCCTGAGGTATTGGTGGCTCATCACTGGAAGTTTTCAAAAAGAGACTAGATAACTATTTGAATGGGATGGTATAACAAGGGGTTGGAGGAGAAAATGACCAAGGTCCTTTCCAGGCCTATGGTTTTATAATATTATAACTTTATAAATCATTTAAGCATACACTATCTCCTTCTTCCTCACAACAAAGACCCTGTGAGATGTGTTGGGGTGAAAGAGAACGTGACCGGCCTAAATTCATGGAGATAGCTTTCATGCCTAAGGTGGGACTAGAACTCACAGTCTCCTGGTTACTAGGCCAACATTTTACACTGATTACCTACTAGTATACACATTTTGATAAGAACTGAAAGAGTGCAATATTTATAATTTAAAAATTAAAAATTTGTTTCAGTTTGTGCATTATATTGATAAATGTCATGGGAATTGAAATGACAATAATCTAATTGTTTGATGAACATTTTAGCTTAGGATAATTAATTAAGCCACTGTTTTGCTTTTATTGTTAATCCTTAGGATATCCATAGTAGAACATTTCTACTGGACAAAGAACATACCGATTAACTCATAGTTTAATACAAACTTAAAACTAGAGGTATTAAAAAAAAAGAAAAAAAAGGTAATGAAATACCAATTATCCTTTACTTTTGAGACCAACAGCATTTCTGAGAAGTAGAAACAGTAAGCAATCAAAGTAGAATAAGTGGCATAAATGTGCAATGAATTGAATAGGATTTTAATATTTATCTATGAATTCTACTAGAAAGTTTTTATTGCAAATGGAAAGCATCCAGATGACAATGTCCCATATGTAACTCTCCAATTTTTCCCTACCATTTTTTTCTCCATTAAATTTATTTCTTTAGACAATCTGTTAAAGAGGGGAAAAAAATCGTACAGCAGAAGTGCAAAACTTCTGATAGCTTAGGGATTTGTGTGGTATATTGTACACTCCAAAAAGGCCAAGTCGCTAGCACAGCCTCTTTACAGTACCTTGCTTAGCTTTGTGTTTCACACCATTGGAAAGAGTTCAATCCAAATTTATTAGAACAATTCTCCAAATGCTGCATTGTGTCTTAAACACATGTCTGTGCCTGGAGACAGGATTGATAAAAGTCAAAACAAGAATCTGTATAGCACTTTCAAATCTTTGACTAAAGCTTAATATTTTTTTTCTGCAAGGCCTTGCACCATTAATCCTCCAAGACAAATTCTCCTCTTCATGGATCAAGGCCATTAAGTCCAACCTTGCTAAACTAGGCTTTTCTCTAGCCTCAATACTCAAGTTGGACTACAACCAAGCAAAACAAATGCAACAAAGGGTAGAAGACATTGAGAGGCAAGTGGACTTAGGAAAAGCTCCATTTTTTCTGGCTCCAGACTGTATTAGATATGTTGTTACTCCTGCCAGTTATCTTAGCCAGTTGGAGATGGCAAAACATCAGAAAGCATTTTCACTTGCACGGGGCCATGCACTTCAATCAGCCGTCTTGCATGGCAAGTATAAAAAGATACCATTGACTGAAAGACTCTGTTCCAGTGGCTCAGGGGAGGTGAAGATTGTTGGACACATATTCCTCCAATGTTCTTTTCATAGAGATTTTGAAAAAAACATATCCTCCCAATAATCAATAGGTATCCTGGACGTTCCAACACTGCTTATCTCCAACGGCTACTTAAGGACAAACAGACTGTGATTAAAGTGCAGGTGGCTAGATTCTGCGCAGCAGCACTGGGGATTCATTGGAAATACATGATTAATCCCCCATAGCTATTTTACACAACTAATGCAGCAAACCTTTTTGCATTACTACTCTTTTTCACTTTAGTATTTAATAACTATGGGCCTCACAGTTTAAGGATTGATGTTATAGTATAGTTAGGCCATGCTATGTTTTGCTCAGGTGTAACTGACAGATTTGGATGTCAAACTGTGATTTTAATATAGATTTTATCTGTTATTTATTATTTTATTCTAGAATTTTTAACTGGATATTCCTTGAGTGTTTATAACTTGTTCTGGTCTTTGGTCTTTGACTATAATAAACGTACTTGACTTGCACTCCAAAATGCAACTTCTGCTGGCCTGAATTTTTCACCAAAAGGATTAGGAATGAATGGGTTTAAAGCTTAAAGAAACCACTTTATCTAGTAAAATCCAATCTAGCCCACAAGCAGATAAAAAAGTGTTATTTTTTTTTACCCTACAAATTCTGAGACCACAGAAGAGGTGGTGGAAGGACACCTTCTACAGTACATTTTTATACTCCTGCTTTCAACTGCATCCCATCATTTAGAACAGAGAAAGTGACAGACAGCTAGGGAAGGTAATAAGTTCCTCCTTCGAGCTGTAAAGATGAAATCTTCCAGGTACCTTGGATGCCAGTTTCCTATATCATATCTCAATGCTACAAACTATTCCATATTCTGTGCGGGATTGCAGTGTTATCTATGGCACCTTTACTCCATTGCTGCCAGGTAAGCTATTAAGCTATGACACATGCCTTTTAATTGGTTCCTCTACTGGTCTTCTCTTCACTATTGAAATTCAGGCTGCAGACTCTGCTTGACTCAAAGCTTCTGTGGGCCTCAGTTCCCATATCCATTCCTCACCTTTGGGAAATGTCTCCTTCCAAAGCTGTATTGCCAGTTAGCACTAGAACATTCATATTCATAAAAACTACCGTTATAAATAATCACATTCTTGTCTTTTTGTTGTTGTTGTTGTTGTTGGCTCCTTTCCCAGGGATTCATCTGGAATGTATTTCATTTTTCTATGCTGCAGTGTTAGTGCCAACAAGGTGAGCAGAAACGTTTTCATAGTTTCTTATTCTACCCCCAAGGTTTCTGTTTCAAAATTCCTCTGTACTTTTCTAACTTTCATTCCTAGAATTAAACACCATTGCATCATAAAATGAAAGGAAGCAACAGTTTCTTTCTTCACAGTTGCTTTATTTTTATAACTGTCTACTTCTATGCTTTTGAGCATCGTATTCACAATGTAGTTTGAAGCTGTTATTTTATGTAGTACAAGACTACCATCTGTTTTAATCCTTTATCTTCTCTCTGGTTGGATCCTTTCCTGATCCACATACTTTACACAGACACAGCACACCCAAATATATATACATCTGCACACCGATACACATGTATAAATATATTGTATATATTTATAAATGTATAAGAATGTCTAAATATATTCTTTTTGCAGGAAAATCATATTAGAGAAAAAGATTTTTTTTATTAGAAATACTCTCTCTTTTTGGTTATGATGCCACCAAGAAAAATAAATAAATAAATCCTATAAAATATGAAAACTAAGAGAAAAACTTTGAACTTAAGTAAAGATTCTTGCATCATGGTAGACAGTTTTATATTTTCTTTGACATTTGATACATAGTATTTATATTAAAAACTGCCATGATATGAAATTAATTAACAAATTTTAGAAAAGGCATCACTATATGAATCTATAATAGTTAGCTAAAATCCATCTACCTGAGTGTCATCCTGTCCTCTAGCAGTGTATGCTGTCTTTCTAAGATTATGTTAGTAGAGTACTTATTTAGTTTAGCATTTGATAAAAACATGTTTATCTGGTGAGCCATGAATTCAACTTAGGTTGAAAACTAATTTATCTCTGAACAGCAATAGGTCATTGGTAGAGCAAATGGTTTACATGCTGCTTTTCATGCATTTACAGACAGAAAACACATCAGCACAATGACAGTTGAACTCTCTGAGAGTTTTTCTGACTTTTGCCTCTGTTTGGAAAGCAGAGAGAGAAAAAAATCCCTTACAAATAAAATAAAATAAAACTGAGAACAAAAACAAAACAAAATTCACAGCCACATGCTGTTTAAAGATATTTTCTCACTGTGCATTAGATAGGTCACCTAAATCTGTACTAGCAGTATTAATATATCTATTTGTTATCCTAAATTGAGGTTTTAAGAAAAGGTACCTTAGTACAGATTGTTTCATTTAATTTTGTATTCTTCAGTAACAACTATGGAAAAATATATGAATTGTCCAAAACTACCATTATACTTAATTCTTGAAGATATCAAACATACTGCACAATTTCAGCAGTCCTCTTATTGGCTATATCAGTCATATGAAATTACCAGGAACAATGTCAGCTGAAACATCAGCTGTGGGTCTGATTGTGGAAATAGCAAGAAAACACTTCAACCCATTAAATGAAGTCATTGGACTATGCTCATATGAACATTATTCTAACTGGTGCTATTACCTTGAGGCTAAGCCAAACTAAATATGTGGTTTCATTAATATTATTTTGTGTGTGTGTGTGTGATAGCTTATAGTTATTGTGAAGGAAAGAATGTAACGGGACATTCGGCTTACCAAAACCCAGAGTCAGATGAAACTCATCAAGTGCCTTATTTGATTGACTGATAGTTGTCACCAGGGAAGTGGGGGTTTATTGCTTTTTATTGTTTGTATATTAGGCTTTTATCTTTGTAATCCACCCATTGTCACCAAGACTGAGTTGGGTGGCCATATAAATGTTCATAAATAAATAAAAAGTAAATGAATACCAGTGCTAAAACAATTGGGCTAGGGCTGTCTTCCTTGGAAGATCATATAGTTTTGTCCTTTACTTGAAAGATCATTACTTGTATATTTCTACAGCTATAATTTTCTATACAATTTTCTAGTTGTATAGAAAATGGGTAATGACAAAATATATTATGTGTGTGTGTGTGGGTATCTCTATGTGTTTCTGTGACAAAGTTGCTTTATGTTTGTTTACTTTGAGAAGATATTCCACCCTCTCCTTTTCTATTACCTCCTCCTTCATTAAATATATACCTGGCCTTTTATTTAAGCACTTATGCATATTTATATAGACATCTTTGTCATTTCAGATCAAACAGTATTACAAAACATTTTTATTTCATCACTCCTTATATTTATATTGCTTTTTGCTTATATTGGCTTACATTGGCTTATATATTTCATTGCCTTCCTCTTAGGTACATGCCTACTAACTAAGCATTATTGCTACCACTACTTTAGTTCAAACACAACCATGGGTTTGGAATCTGTTCACAAAGGCCCTCGTAAGCTATCAAATGAAGTGAAATACTTGAAATACTAAAGAGAAAATTATTTATTTCTCAAATTTTAAAACCACCTATCTGTTTCATAGAGGGACTGTGGGCAGTGTACAGTAAAATATTAAAAAAATGATAACAGCATATAAAATTTAAAAGAGACACACAATGTTAAAAAAATAATTAAAAGGTGGGGAAAGGGCTTTCAGCATGCTAACCAGTTCAAAGGCTGCATGCTTGTCTCTGTACCCCAAGAAAGGTCACAGAGCCATGTTTTCATGTTTTTCTGGAAGGCCAGGACTAGACCCCACTAACTAACATTTTACATATTACTAACATTTATGTCATTTTTCTCATATTTACAGATAAATACTACAGTATCGTACACTCTCAAACATTTCCAAATTAAAATAAATATGTGCTTTAGGTAGCCTTTTTATATGGAAGATTGCTGCAACAAACATATCATATTAACATATATGTAGAAAAAATATGTGGAGACGCAAAGAAGTCTCAAAAACAGTCAAATCCTTATTGAATTGCTTGCGTTCACACATCATATGTGTATATGGACAGTGTGTAAAAAGACTATACTTTTGCACATTATTCTATAAGATAAACTGAATTAGTTAGTTTCTCTTCCTGTAAATGACTTTAATTATAAAGATGAACTGGGATGAAAATAGTTTGCTTCAGACAGTATACCTGTTGAACATAAGAGAGTGAGGAAATGATTATTGTGTCCCAATACTGTTTTCAATACTTGTCCACCAATGTGAGAAAATCTGGAGATGTGCAGGTGAAAATACTGGAGTAACTTTTGCACTCTTCTTCACATACATAACTTGATGTTTGTTCAACTATTAAATGGATTGCTACTTTATTTTAAACATTTCCTAACTCATTTGATGCACGATCTTTGAATTTTCTTAAAAACAATAATGTTTTCTGTGAAAAAAATAATTACAAAACATATTATGATTTGTTTATGGGGCCTGAATTTGGTAAACTCTCTATATGAAATCACACATACACAATGATTCAGCAGACTTTTTAGGGTTTTTTTTAACTTCTGGGGAAAAACATGAAGCTACAGTCACATAAATAACTTATCTATATCTAGCCCTATTAGATTACTCTTTATCTCTGTAATTTTCTTCACATAAACAAATTACCACTGTTTATTCTTTTGTAACAGGGTTATGTTGTTTTGAAAAGTTGAGTGTGTGGTAGTTTTGGAAAACTTAAATAGCTTCTCAGAGCTGTTCTTACTTTGATTCAAAAGCAGCCTCTTTTATCTTAGGACAGGCCAAACAGAATTTTGCTATTCTCTTTGTATTAGAGTGAAATTTAAGATTTTATTCATTTCATTAATTTTAGGGAACCTTACATTTCATATATCTCAAAATTACAAAGGACATGTATATGTTTTTGAAAGAATTCAAAAGAAAGGAAGGGTCCAGCATTTTCAAAGCAAGTCATTTGCTTCTTGAGGCTCTTTAGTTCTTCATGCTGAATTAAATCTGCCATTTAGAGAAGTGCTTTCCATACTATGTTTTTAAATTTCAGATACTATCAACATTCTAGAGCAAATTATATGCTATAATGACAGATACATGAAGTTTTCCTTTAAAAATGTGTTAGGATTGGCCAAGCAGAATTTTCAAGGAAACCACCAACACTTTCTTGTGGGAAGAATGTGTTAGAGAAATGACTGAAAATAGCCTCTGAGACTTTTCAATACAACAAACTATAGCTTTGACAGCTGGTATCCAACATCACTTAGTTAGATTGCCTTGTCAGCTTGTATCTATTTTTATTGTAAACCACCAGTCAGAACATAAGAAGAGGCTCATGGATCAGCCAGGGGCCCATGTAGTCTGATATTTTGTTTCCATCAATGGGCAGCCAAAAGGTTATATATATTACTGTGTCTTCAATTATGGCTATAATTTTTTGGAGAAAAATGTCTATAAATGTTCCTTTACATTGTGATTTTTTTTAATTGAATCATTTTGTCCAATTCTTAATAAAAAGAAAATGGAATTTGAGGTGGCTCAAGAGTTCATGACAAACCTGAGCCTAAATTGGGTCATTGAAAGCCAGATATGGGTCAGTGGTCACACACCAGATGTGTTGTTCCTGGTACAGCAATGGCTATGTGGTCTTCAATTGGGGGAGCTATTGGCCAAATCATGCACTGATTATCATTAGTATTGATAGTCACTTCAGGGAAGTTGGACCCATCAGATTGATCCAATCCCAGTGACTAATGGAACTGGAGGGGTTTCATAGAGAGCTAGGAGTTTTTCCTGCCAGTCTGTTGCATAGTACAAGTCTTGGTTGCTTCTTGGAATAAAGAGGCAGCTAAGGCATTGGATTAGATTGTGTCTTTGTGACCTTTCCTCTCTTGTGGGTCTTGGCACTCTATGTGGTTTACAGAGCAGCTGACAGAGATGAAACAGAAGAGAGGTCTAAAGCATTGCTGCTACTCAACTGGGAACAAATTCAAGCACATTTAGAGCCACCATTAAGATCTACCTTGACATGTAAGGGTAACAAAGTAAATGTACTTTTCCACTCTTATTACATCTGTAGATTCTCAGGTGACACTCCAAAAGGGGATCTGTAGAAATGTTCATAGGGGTGTCTACAAAAATTTGCTGTGCATCTGTCAGACAAAATCATTCAGATTTGCTCACAGTTGACTACTGGCCTTGTTGCAGATCTGGAGAAGTTGAATGCTGGCCCTGAGGACTGAAGGAAATGTCAAGGGTTGTGATGGATTATACTGCAGCAGCAGTTTCCCACAAGGAGGAACCATATTCCAAGGGTATGGTGGGGGAAGGTGAGACAAGACACAACACAGCCCAAAGCTACGTTGGAGAAAGAGGAAGAGATTTAGGATAGTCACTTCCTAGAATATCCCAGGATATACAGTATTCCTTAAGGTTAATATATGGGTTTAATCTGGCAAAAGTTATGTCAGGGTCAGCCCAAGAATCACATAGAACAATCCAGTCAAGTTCTTTATTTGCTCACACATGTAGATAGAATCTTGGCAGATTAAACCTATACTACTCTAATCCTAATAGAATTATAGGTTCTGCTGGATAAGGAACTATATTTGGTGGGCCCTAGGCAGCAGGCTTCCCACATTGTGGAATTGTTTCCTTTCAAAGTGTGGTTCTGAGCTTCAGTCAGTTGTTTCAGACCAGTGAGGTGGCTCCATTATTATTAAAATCCCTTTGTTAATACAGGAAAGTTATAACATTTGACAAAGGGATTATTGCTGTGAAAGCAAAGTAATAACCACAATTATATGTTTACAATATTTATGATGTATCTTAAAAGCAATGCAGTTTTTTTTAAAAAACAAATAATAATCAGACAATTGAAAATATATTGGGATTAATGTGGTATGTTTAGGTTTGCAAATTTCAAAACTTTGTGTAGTTATAAGTGAAGGATGGGCTGTCTACAGACTTGATTTTTTTGTACTGAGAATAAAAAGTTAAACAATAAACTTCAGAATAAACTTCTGTTGGCTTCTGAGAAAATAATTGTTGCAAAATCTGTATATCTGCTTTTAGTTGTAACATGTTTTTATATACTATGTAAAAATATAGCTTTGGATCTAATTTAGACATGCCATTAACACCATCTGGTGTAAGACATGGCCTCTGCACTTCTTGTCTTCTTGCCATGTTGCCTTTGTTTCTGTCTTCTGTAAAACACTACTTGTACCATTTGGGTCTTATTCCCAGTTTCAGCACCCCTAGAAAACCAACTGCTATGGTGAGAAGAAAAAAGTGCTCCTGTTCAAGTGATAGTTGTTTCACTTCGTAGATGTCTTTGGCCATCTGGCAACTTTTGCCCTATTAAATCAAACAATTTAAACCATCTGTACTCACCTATTAGTTCCTAATTCAGACATCAGTACTGATTTTTTTTAAAAAGCGACTATTCCTCTACAAAAAGATCTTTTTTGTACACACTTTATCTGTATGAAATTTTCTCACTGAATAGTCTTCATTTTCTGGGGGGGGGGGGAGAGAGAGAGAGAGAGAGAGAGAGAGAGAGAGAGAGAGAGAGAGAGAGAGAGAGAGAGAGAGAGAGAGCAGAATATTTTATTACAATAAGGCCCATACTCATAAGAGTATATCTTGAAAAACAAATCCTCCAAAATGTTTCTCAAATATTAATGGTTGAACATGGTATACACTAAACAGTATATAAAATCCATAGCTGAACAATACTTCTATTAAGATCAGCAAAAATGACACAGATGTTTGTGTAAGCTTTCAGGGTATTCAACACCAGATCCTCTTCAAAAGAATTTTTAAAAAGGATAAGAAAGAAGCAAGAGAGTCGATTTAGCCCATCAGATTTGCACTCCAAAGGCAGTCTCAGGAAGATAGGAGGCTGAATACAACAGTAAGTGGTAGTTTTATTGCTGCTACCTAGCACTTTCCATTCAAGAAAAAAGAAAATGATAATTCATCACAGTTCTGAAAACATTAAGGCAATT
Source organism: Protobothrops mucrosquamatus (assembly GCF_001527695.2). Lineage (NCBI taxonomy): Eukaryota > Metazoa > Chordata > Lepidosauria > Squamata > Viperidae > Protobothrops > Protobothrops mucrosquamatus. Next base: position 138,827 of record NW_015386509.1, on the reverse strand, counting down.
AATTCTCAGTCTGTCTCTTGCCACTGAGAGGCAGAAGACAAAATAAACACCTGTCTGCTTTCTTGCCTTCCTGCCTTTCTCACAAAAATGATTTACAAGTACAATTTTATCTCTTGTCCCATGATGATCAATTTAGGAAGGATTGGATCCAATAAGATGCTCAACTGAGGAAAAGTTTCATATAAAAAAGGTGGACAATAATTTTTTGTTGTAAAATTCACAAGGCTCAGTCCTAAGTCCTGTCCTGTCCTGTTCATGTGTTTGTGTTATAACAAGGATTGTCAGGTAAGGTTTGTTTTTTTTTGCTGATGACACAAAGATGTATAGTAGAGCTGGCATTCCAGGGGGTATTTGTAACATGGTAAACAATTTGGCATTGCTGAAAAATTGGTCAAAATTGTGGAAACTGTAGTTCAATGTTTCTAAATGTAAGACCATGCACTTAGGGAAAAAGAATCCTCTGGCAGGGTACAGTATTGGGGTACAGTGTTAGAACAACAGAAGAAAAAGATTTAGGTGTGCTCATAGCAGATGACTGCAAAATGAGTAAACAATATGGCCATGCAGCTGTGAAGGCAAACAAAATTCTGGTATGAATCACTAGAGGGATCACCAGCAGAAAAAAGGAGGTCATAATCCCACCATATATTATAGGATTTTAGTCAGGCCCCATTTGGAATACTGTGTCAAGTTCTGGAGCCCTCACTTATAAAAAGATATTGGTAAGATTGTGTGAGTCTTGAGATAGGCAACAAAAATGGTGCAAAATCTGAGGGACAAAGCATGTCAGGAGACATATGATTCTCTCCTGATATTAACTTCTGTTAAGTTCTCTTAAGATTGGAGAAACTGAGTATGTACAGCCTGATGGACAGAAGAGAAAGGGGGACATGATTTTAATCTTTAAATATATTAAGGATATGATAAGGTTCTAGAAAACAGTATTTTCAATATTAAATAAAAATCAAGAACACAGGGACATAACTTCATACTGACAGAAAGAGTAGTGGAAGCTTGGAACCAACTTCCAGCAGAGATAGTGGGTCAATTATTAGTAACTGAGTTTAAGCATGCGTGGAACAAACACATGCTCATCATCTGACAAAAAAAATTAAACAATAAAAATAAACTCAAAGGGCAGACTCAATGGATCAGCAGATCTTTTTCAGCCATCAGCTTTTTTATATTTCTAGGTTTAAAAAGTCAATCAAGCTATAATGTAAAATATTAAAATGTAAAATTCTTCAGTTGTAAAATATTATTTCCTGTTAGAAGTTTTAGTTATGGGTGACAAGACTCAGTATTTTCCAAAAATAAAACAGTATTAGACATATTTGTCCATAAAAACAGACAAGCCAACCCTACAATCGCATCATGCAGAGAAATGAAATGGAGGAATTGAGCTATCAGCCCTCCTGTGGAAAGCAAAATTATTTCTGTTATTTTGATAGTTATAAAATTAGGAAAAGAAGCATTAAAGGTTACTTACCAACTAAAAATATTTATATAATATTATTTATAGAAATGATGATAAAAGATACAAAAATGAGTTATTTATTTATTTATTGCACAGCAGTAACAATAGGAGAGTAATCTTTCTGTTTATTCCAGTTTCATACAACTCACTGACTGCAATGAAGTATGTCCAAAGGAGGAAATGTTAAAGTTGCTAAACTGGACAGCTACATTAGAAGATAGAGGAAATCAGATTGTCAGAGACTATAAAATAAGAGTCAGAGATTGTGGGAAAAGTTAGACAACAGTTTTTACACTGCAGCCTTAAGCTGCTTGATTCCCATGTATAAGCTATCTGGACATGAAGCTTGCTTTAAAAAGACTTTTCTGGATTCAAGCGAGCTTTGGTCATGTTTTCTCTAGACTTTGCTCACTATGCCTACGATGGATGACATCTCCTGTTTCTTCACCTCTCCCACATGTACTGGCAAAGCAAGCACCAATAAATTTGTTTTCATGGATGCAGATTGTAGCACTTTTTGAAAATATGTCTTTTGTTCAGCATCTCTGAAAGCCTAGAAACAGGTATATTAGTTTTAAGACGTCTTTATGGTGCATACTCAATTCAAATCTCATTTTTGCCCTTCTGTATCACTGCACAACCCTGAGCATAATCCTAATGCTTTTCACTACAAAAAAGAAAAAGAAAGACTGACTTTGGTCGAAACTATACCTCTCTTTCTTTTTCTGTAGCTCTTCTGTTCAATTATGTCCTATTCTTGGAGACTGCCTGGACAAGTCCATGCAGTTTTCTTGGCAAGGTTTTCAAGGAATGAGAGAAAGTAACTGATCCAAAGGCCAGCCAGCTGGCTTTGTGCCTAAGGCAGGACTTGAACTCACAGTCTCTCAGATTCCTCATGCCTTAACCACTATCCCAAATTGGCTCTCATAAACTATATAGAGACTTTTTAAAAAGCAGAAAGATGTTTGGTGTCCACAGCAGGATATCTGTACACTGTTTTCATTTTAACTAATCTTTTTTAATGTTACTTATGAAACTAAAGATTAGAAATCAACTCTCCATCTATATGTTTAGATTTTTCAGAAAGTTACTGTTAAACAGTATATGTCTGTGTATGTGCTCAATTTAAAATCAGATGGAAACGACAATGATTTAAAAATAGTTTCATGAATCTATATATTCCATGGGTAGCAGGTGGAAGGTCCAGCCTAGACAAGTTCAAATCACCAGGACCAGATGGATTACATCCCAAGGTTCTCAAGGAACTGGCAGATGTGATCTCAGAACTACTGAACTATATTTTTCAAAGATCTTGGAGCAGTGGGGAACTACCAGAGGACTGGAAAAGAGCTGATGTAGATCCCATTTTCAAAAAAAGGAAAAAAAATGGATCCAGGAAATTACATACCTATCAGCCTGACCTCAATACCTGGAAAGATTCTGGAAAAGATAATCAAACAACAAATCAGCGAACACCTAGAGGCAAACAAAATCACTACTAAAAGCCAACATGGGTTTGTCAAAAACAGATCATGCCAGACAAACCTTATTGCATTCTTTGACCAAGTGACAAAATTAGTGGATCAGAGGAATGCTGTGGATATAATTTACTTGGATTTTCAGTAAGGCATTTGACAAAGTAGATCACAACCTACTACTTGATAAGATGGATCCATAGCTGGCTGACCGGCCGTACTCAGTGTGTGGTCCTCAATGGAACCACATCTACATGGAGGGAAGTGAGTAGTAGGGTGCCCCAGATGCTCTTCAACATCTTCATCAATGATTTGGACGAGGGGATAGATGGGGAGCTCATCAAATTTGCAGACGACACCAAGCTGGCAGGAATAGCCAACACTCCAGAAGACAGGCTTAGGATACAGGAGGATCTGGACAGACTTGAACACTGGGCGCTATCTAACAAAATAAAATTCAATGGTGAAAAAAGTAAGGTTCTACATTTAGGCAAGAAAAACCAAATGTACAAGTATAGTATAGGGGGTACCTTGCTCAATAGTAGTAACTGCGAGAGGGACCTCAGAGTCCTAGTGGACAATCATTTAAATATGAGCCAGCAGTGTGCTGCAGCTGCCAAAAAAGCCAACACAGTGCTAGGCTGCATTAACAGAATCAAGAGCATGAGAAATGTTAATACCACTTTATAATGTCTCGGTAAGGCCACACTTGGAATACTGCATCCAGTTTTGGTCACGATGATGTAAAAAAGATGTTGAGACTCTAGAAAGAGTACAGAGAAGAGCAACAAAGATGATTAGGGGACTGGAGGCTAAAGCATATAAGGAACGGCTGCTGGAATTGGGTATGTCTAGTTTAACGAAGAGAAGGACGAGGGGGGACATAATAGCAGTGTTCCAATACCTTAGGGGTTGCCACAAAGAAGAGAGAGTCAGGCTATTCTCCAAAGCGCCTGAAGGCAGGACAAGAAGCAACGGGTGGAAACTAACCAAAGAGAGAAGCAACCTAGAACTAATGAGAAACTTCCTGACAGTTAGAACAATTAACCAGTGGAACAACCTGCCTCCAGAAGCGGTGAATGCTCCAACACTGGAAGTTTTTAAGAAGAAACTGGACAGCCATTTGTCCGAAATGGTATAGGGTTTCCTGCCTGAGCAGGAGGTTGGACTAGATGACCTCCGAGGTCCCTTCCAACTTTATCATTATTATTATTATAGAGTTGGTGTCTGACAGAAGGCCACCTGAAGAGACTAGAAGCATTTGAAATGTGGATTTACAGGCGGTTGTTACGTATAAGCTGGGTTGACAAGATCAGAAATGAGGAGGTGATAAGCCACCTGAGAAAGCCAAGGGAAATCATCAAAAAATTTAAAAACGAAAATTAGAATATTTTGGACATATGATGCGACATCCAGAAAAATACGGCATACTCCATTTAATCCTCCAGGGAAAGATTGAAGGCAAACGAGGTCCAGGCAGAAGAAGAACATCATGGCTTCAAAATCTAAGAGACTGGTTGGACAAAACTTTTTCGTGCAGCTGCTGATAAAAACAGGATCGCCAACATGATCTCCAACGTCCGATAACGGATATGGCACAAGAAGAAGATACTATGTATCTCCTCCTGTGAAGTATTTATGTTTTCTTGATATGTTCTTTGTACATGTCTCTGATCCATGATAGCCAAAAAAATTGAGTTTTTCTCTTTGTTTCTTTTCTCTGCAAATAGCTTTAGAGTCCCAATTAGATAGATATTTGTAATCCAAATAGTTCAAAAAATATTTTTTTCCTGAAATTTATAATTCTCTCTTTGTCTACAGCCCAGATTATTATCTTTTTTTGTCACAGCTGTTCTTTGTTGTTAAAGCTTTGAAGGTCACAGACACAGATTAGCTTTTCCCAGATTTTGCTAAGTCTTATATTAAAGTCATAGCTGTCATAGTCTTCATCAGCCACTAGGTGTCAGCAACTATTTGTTTTTCAATTTCCAAAATGAAGAATTATCCTTAAAATGAAAGTCTTAACCATTCAAACAATTTTAGATTTATTCAGATTTGAGTTTTAAGCTTCAGGTTTTATATTTATTTCACTTCCATATATTTTGATCCTCCATAAAAAGATTAATTCGCCACTTCTATTAGTATAAGGGTGGGGCGGAAATCCCCCTCCTTCCCTTTCGGAGGTATTTTGCTTCTTGGGAATCTTTTCCAGGAAATTAAATGTAAAATAGAAAAGAGAAGATTGAATTCCTCACCCAATTTCAAGCATGCTGTTCACAGTTGTGCTGGTTAGTGCTTTTGGACTTCATTTGCTAGTAGCTTGGGCTGCTCAATGCAATATGGCCAGCCTTTCTCCTGTCAGGTTAGAAGGCTTTCACAAAGTTGAATGGAATGGCCGCTGCCATTCCAGAATCTCTGGAACACCCTTCTTTCTTTGTCTCCCCCCGGGGTGATTTAGACCCATTCAGGGTCCCCTGGCAGGGAAAAATTAGTCACGGGGGTGCAGAGAATCTGCAAGCCCATGACTGGTCACTACCATGCAAAACCAGAAGTCCCTAGCACTAAATATTATTGCTACACCATCTGAAGATGCTAAAGAAAAGAGGAACAAAGGGTATGCCATAGCAGTCAACATCACCACTAGCAGGAGGAGTATCACCAGAAGAAAGAATTCCTACAGCATCTAGAAGCAGGCAAACATAAAAATTGGTGAAGGAGCCAGGGAGTGTGACTCACAAACTTCAGTCTTAGTTCAGGAGCTGAAGTCAGTGGTCCAATTGCTGGCTTTTCAGATGGTGTTTTAGAAGAGAGCATTAGTATAGGAGAAAAAAGTAGTCCATTAATTTCTTTTCTCCTGTCTGTCTGCCTCTACCTCTTTTGAAGAACAAGTACTATAGGAAAGTGAAAACCAAACTTTTGTAATGCAGCACAATTATTAGGTAAAATGATTAAGGATAGAAACAGCCACAAGGAATACATTAACGAATTTAAATATTAATTAGATGTTAATAAAGGAGGACATGTTTTAAGAATAACAATAGGAATACATTAAATGTACAACCTGTAAGGCTACTTTAGGATATTATTATTATAAACATAAATTTAACTCAGATCCTATAGATCAAAATGTTTTATTCCTCTTCATAATGGAGACAGTCAATTATTTTTCACAAGCCCATGATGCAAACATGAATGGTAATCAGAAGCATCCATAAATAAGAAGGTTAAAAAAAATCCCAGGATGCAAAAGAGAAACAGTTAAGGACAAATAAGTGGAGGAATAATCACAATGTGTTGTGGCCTATGCAGATTCATGAAAGTTTATGAGCTTTCCTGCTAATCTCATTTATGGACCTTTCCTAAATGTGCCTCTGGTTATCATTACATCTTGCAACACTCAGTTCATTAACTCTGTATATGCTGATCATGCAGGCATTTTTTCTTATGCCCACTCGAAATTCCTGTAAGTTTTATTGAGTATCTCTAAGTGTATTGTGGAAAAGGCATGAACAAAGCAATCATGTTTTGATGTCTATTATACTATACGTATTTCATATCCTCTCCTCTTTTCAGATTTGCATTATAATAATTAATCTCTTCAAAACTGTCTTCAATTGCTAAAGCTACTCCTCTTGGTTGACACTGTTAGTAAAAGAATAACTTGTACAAAGGGCAATGTTGATATTCTGCCTCATATATATACTGCTCAAAAAAAATAAAGGGAACATTTTACCATGGAACTGAAGGGGTTTGCGTTCCCTTTATTTTTGTGAGCAGTATATTATTCCAGGAGGACATTGAATCTGCTCTAGAGATATTTGCTATTAAAGAAACCAAAATGTAGTTTTAGAGCTAATATAAAATATAAAATATATTTTAGCAATAAAAAAGCTGGAACTAATGCTCTAAAGAATTATCATTAGTCCATGAATACCCATTTATCACTTGAAAAATGCAATTTCATTTTTTAAATTTATTATAGCCTTTAGCCAGTAAATTGTTTGAAAGATATCTGAACCACCAAGGAAAAGGGTAGGATGTTTGCTCATCTCTAGCTTTCATTTGTTTCTAGAGTTTATTTAAATCTTATACAATTTCTCTAAAGTTTTAACACATCAACATGCTCTTCCCCTTTTAAAAAATGAGGAAAAGAAACCAGAAACTACACACTTTTAGTATAGCCTGTTTCTGAAAATCAGCTTAATGTTTATACATATTAAATAATAAGTAAAAAGGTAAATAATTTCTGAGGAATTTTGCCCATTTGGAGATATATGGTGACATATTGTTTTTCCTTCCTTGTGTTTTTCTCAAAGTGCAGGTTATGCTTTTTATTTTTATTGTATTTTTTTTGATCAATCAAGTGTAGTTGGGATAGGAATTGATTAACTGGGTTGTTGATGAGCTTGAAGTCACCCAGCCAACTTTCATGCCTAAGGCAAGACTAGAACTCAGATTCCTTGTTTTTTAGTCTGGTATATTAATCCTAAATCAACTCTTGTTCTCAGACAAAACTGGCTCTGGTGACAGAATATGGGTTAATTGTTACATTTATTTGTAGACACTGTGATCTTAATCCTTTTCTTTTTCATCATATTGTTAATTATCAGCCATTTCAAAACTTTATAACAGTGTTATATGAGAGGATTACTGGGTAAAGTTTACTGCATGAGCGAGGAAGAGTAATGCTATATTTTCTCAAAATCTCCTTCTACTATTCAGCAGATTGATAGATGATCAATATGAAAAGAAGCCTTCAGCCATGCCATCTTTTTTTTCTGTAGTCCAGTTGATTTGTTCAAAGAATAGCGGAAGTTGGATCCCATAGTCAGCAAATGTAAGATGAATGTCTAAACATAGTGGTGGCCTATTGTTGAAACAATATGTCTGCTTTTTGACGTATATACATATGATCTGGACAATGTGCAAACTACTTGGAGAATCTACAAAAATTGTTATGTACATCCCTGAAAGCTGTTGAATATTATGTTGTAGATAATCTATATAATCCCCAGAGGATTATTCAAGAGCAAGTATACTAATATGGTTAAGGTAGAAATATATTTAATTCTGCCTTCCCATCCTAGTAATATAACCCTTCAAATAATATGACTTTGGGAAACGGACTATATATTTTTTTCCTGAAGTCATGAAACCTGGTATATACTATAATAAAATGTAAAGCTTTATCAGAGATTTTGTAACATTTTTAATAAGTGTCAGAGAAACAAGATACCAATTAAATTTTTTTTAAAAATGTTATAGGTAACATTTGTAATTGTTCACCATGGCTATCTTGGAAAAGTGCTCTGAATAAAGTCTGAATACTGGTGTTATATGTTCTGGATTGATAGCCTTTTCATAACCCATATCAAGATTATTTCAATGGCTTTCAGTAGGGTTCCAGGTGAAATTTAAAGTGCTGCATTTTGACCTTTAAAACCCATTATGGCTTGACACCTACTTATCTCCAGAATCACTCCTCCAGCTAGAATTAACTTTCTGATTGCAGTCACCTTGAAAAACACTGAGTCCACTTTCTGGGAAGTATAGAGAGATGCAGGCAAAATTAATACCAGTACCAGGTTTTGGAAGCAGTTTGGCAGTGGAAATTAGTATGATCCCTCCCTGAATACATTTGGGAAAATGTTAAAAATAAAGGTCTTTCTTGATAATTTATAATTAGGATTAATCATTAATATATACACATATATTATGGAACATTATAGTTGGTTGTTTTATGGTTAATTAATGTGTTTATTGTGGTTGTTTTAATAATTTTAAATATATTTTAATTGAGGATTTTTATTAACTGAAAACCATTCATAAATTTGGCAGAATACAAATAAATTACATACATACAAACCAACATGCATACTCTGAATCCATAATATTTCTTTACTGCTTTCTTATCCAGGTTTATATCAGCAGTAATTAGTATGATTCATGCTTTCAAAGAAAACTTTGCAGGAAGGCAAATTTTACTTTTATTCTCATAAACTGATCCCTCAAAGAATGCAGTTTTCTGGGATGAATCTAGACAAAGATATGTAGAGGAGAAGATATGAAGAGACTGCAAAAGACGAAGATGTTAACAAAAAATATGAAGTTACAAGATCAAATAGGACTGATGAATAAAATGGATTTCAATATTGAAAAGAAGGTAAAATATTTGGGTACAACTATGACAAATATGAATTGTACATTACTTCAAAATAATTATATTAAGTCATGGAATGAAATTTAAAAAAATATATGCCAAGATGAGACAAAGTACAATTTTCACTGTTGGGAAGAACTTCTGCGATTAAGATGAATGTTATCTAGAATGTTATTTTAGTTTCAGGCAATACTTATATTTTTTAAAAATCTGTGACAGCATAAGTGCACATTAAAGACATTTAGATTATGATAGTTATACATAAGATAAGATAAGATAAGATAACCTTTATTATCATTTTTAACTGTGGGCACAACAACACACATCAAAAATGAAATTTAGTTGCCCGCTCTCAAAGTGAACACATATATGATACACACCTAAACATACTATATACAACATATATATATACTATATACAACATATGTAGAGATCTACACCCCTACATATACATAACATATGAATATTAAACACTGTCCATCTTGAATATATAATGGAAGGAGGAAGCTTGAGATTTCACAAGGTTTATACTGTATGGAACAAAACTGTGGCTGAATCTGGATGTTCTTCTTCGGATACCCTGGTGCCTCCTTCCAGAAGTTAACAAGGAAAACAGGTTGTGAAGAGGATGGGTAGTGTCCCAGACAATTTTACTGACACTGCTCAAGCAACACTTCTGTGCTGTGTCCTGGATGGGAGGGAGGGAACTACTAATGATCTTTTCAGCCATCCTCACCACTCTCTGCACTGCCTTTCTTTCTGAAGCAGTGATGCTTCCAAACCAGACTGTGATGCTATATGACAGGATGCTCTCGATTGTCCCCCTGTAGAAAGGAGTAACAATAGAGGAAGGAAGATGTGCTTTCCTCTTGTAACGCAGAAAATGCAGGCGCTGCTGTGCCCGCTTCACCAGTGTCTTGCTGTTGAGCAACCAAGCCTGCCTACTTGTTATCTGCACACCCAGAAATTTGATGCTGGTAACCATTTCCATAGGTGAATCATTAATGCACAGAGGAGTGTGGCTGTGCCTGCCTTTTCTGAAATCAACAACAATCTCTTTGGTTTTTCTGGTATTTAAAACTAGGCTTTTCTCCTTACACCAGTTCACCAAACCCTCAACCTCCTTGCGGTAAGCACCCTAATTGTCATCATAAATAAAGCCCACTACTGTTGTATAATCTGCGAACTTCACAATATGATTGGTGGCAATCCTAGCACATGTTATGTATCTACATAATTACTAATTATTTTAGTAATAATTTATTTACAGCATTAAATTTTAGCAACATTTTAAGGGTTATCATTGTACAAAAGTGTATTGTAGAATAAAAGAGAAAGGAAGGAAGGAAGGAAGGAAGGAAGGAAGGAAGGAAGGAAGGAAGGAAGGAAGGAAGGAAGGAAGGAAGGAAGGAATCAGCAGCATTTTTAAATGTATGTGATTGCCTTTAAAAATAATATGCTACTGTGACCTTGATAATTAGGCTAGGGCATCCTGAATCCTGCAAATTTAATCTTACAAGTTGTCTTTTAACTCACCAGGATGCTTTGAGATGCTAAAATTAAAGTGAAACTAAATTAGTATAAGATATTGTCAAAGTAGAGTTAGTGACAAAAATGGCTTTAGGAAATATTACACAAATCATCACTGATTTAACAAAATGAAAAGATCTGAAGTTATAAACTTATTTGATGTTTTCTACGTGGAAAAGTATTATCATAATTTCATATGTGTTAAAAATGGAATGCAGTTACTCTGTAAGCGAAGTACATTGAGGAACATACATTTAACTGTTGTTCTGGATAGAAAAGTCCAAAATTCTGCTCCCTGCATCTTCAGCTGTAATATTTTAATTCTGCCTAAGATTTTAGAGACAGCAGAGAACTTTGCTTGCTGATATTTTCAGATGTTCATTATAATTCTTCACATTTTTTTCTGGGACGAATCGCCTTGTGGCAAGATGGGCAACAAAAAAATGTAATAATAATAATAAAATAAGAAATGAATCCCAAAAAAGAACCATCTTATGTTTTCAATCCAGAAAGGGAAAGGAATAGGGAAAGGAATCATGTCTTTTTCTCCCTCTCAGCCTTATAAAAAAATAAAGCATTATGCTGAACTTGTCAGGAAAAAGTAAGGAAATTGTAGACATCTATATCTAGCATGGGGGCAGCTGAAGTATCCTCCTGCAAATGAGTTTTTTTGATAGGATTTACCATGGGTCTGGAAGCAATGGTGGATCTACCTGCGCAATTGGTGAATAGAGCTCTTTCAAACTTTAAAATAACATTGCAGAGGTTGGACTGTGTGATCTAAATGGGATTTGAATTGTTTTGGAGATTAAGGCAAACCAATATTGTTACATAATATTATTAACCTGGAAATTGGTGTACTACATGTAGCATTTTACTGATTGTCCTATTAGTGTCTAAGTATAGGCTGAAAATAGCTATTACATAGTTGAAAATGACTAACAGCACCAAGAAAATGGGTATATGTGATTTTAATTTTGTCTCCTTTTATCTATCATTGATGCAATCTCTACATAGTTGTCACAGGTTCTGTGAGAATTAAATTGATTCAAAAAAACTTTTCATTTTATCAAAATGTATAGATATGGATTGAAAATGTCATTGTCTCCAATCTTCATCAATATTGCATAGAGGCCTTCAAACAAAATATAGGATAATGATTAATTCATTATGATTTTAAGTTTATTTTAAATGAAACTAAAAATATTCAAATTTGAGACACTACCTGAAAGATATGGATTGTAGTCAAACCTATTCATACTTTTGGTTAAAATTGTGAAAACCCAGATTTAGCTATGGGCATGGATTTTTGGAACAAGCCACAATGATAACATTTGTATCATTTGACTATCAATGCATGACATTTATGACATCAGAATATCTCCATGGATTGCCAATCTAATTGTGAATATCTTCTATTTAAACATGGTTAATAAAAATGCCAATTTAGATTACACAAAATTATAACTCATATATGATTTTGTTTGACCATTTATATTTATAACATTTTGAGAGGTCAAAATGATTTTAGTTTAAAGCATTCTGATTTCCCAATAAATGTACTATGGTAATTCTTAAATTAATTCATGATAGGTTCTATTGCTAACAGTAGTATTTTTATGACTCAGAAAAGGAAAAAAAATATTGTTCAGGCATATCTTAATATAACATGATGCAGAGAGTATTTTAATGTTCTTAAAAGATCATTTATCTTGTCATTTTCCCTAGTAACAGCATGCTAATTATTAGCTGTAAAGAAATTACTGAAATGTAAAGATGGCGGTCACTTCAAGAAGAAACAAAGAGGCTTCCAAATTATCTCAAAATATAGTACTTTAAAAATTAGCATGATCATTTATGTGTGTTTGTGTCTCTCTCTCTGTGTGTGTGTTTCTCTCTCTCTCTCTCTCTCTCTCTCTCTGTGTGTGTGTGTGTGTGTACAAATATGGTTTTGGAGCATATTGCTGTATTTGTGGCTCATATTGTTGGTTTAGGGACTACACTTAAGAAAGAAAATCACAAGAGACTTCAGTTGGCTGTGCAGTCATACAGTAACAATACGATATGAATTAGAAACTTTCCAAAATCTCTCCTCCCCCAGTTTTGAAGTGTATCTATTTTGGTTGCTGCTCTTGTTGTTTTCTCTTCCATGTAAAAAGATGCTAGCCGGTGAGTGATTTTTTCCCACTGAATTTTGGAATATCACACTGAGCTGGAAAAAGTGTCTCACTCACTTAGGGTCAACAAATAAGTAAATTGTTCTTTTGAACCAATGATTCTATGAAATGATACATGCTGTAATTTGCCCTCTTTGCCCCCATTCCATGGAAAACATGTTCTCCAATTCTCTTGCCAGAATCACTGAATGTGAGGCAGCCTCAAATATTTGTATTTCACCCTAAAATGCAAAAATCTGTTGTAGTCTAAAAAAGTGATAGAACTTGTCCAATGTTATGTCAGACTTTAAAACTACATTCCTTGTTCTCTTTCATATTTGCAGTAATTCAAGAAAAACTTTCTCCCCTAGGATATGTAGTTTTCAGACAATTTTTCTAATAAATACCCTTTAAAATAATATTTTACTTAATGCTCCCATTTCAGTAAACCTTTTATTAAAAATTCAAGAGACTATCACAAGTTTAAAAGAAATATGAAAACTGAAAGATGTGTTCATAAACCCATATGAGAATTATGAAATAGGTAGACTCATATTAAACTGAATCGAAGAAAAATTCTCAGTTCTTAGTAGCAACTATAGAACAAATGGGAAATAAACATTCCTTCTACATGCATTCATTTATGGGTTTAGGGAAATATGGTTACTTAAAACACATATTTGTATTAAAATTCTGTAGAATTTTATCAAAAAAATGGTGGGCAGGGAGATTTTTGCTGTGTATTGATGTATGCATTTGTATATAATTGTATGTGTTATTCTGTGTACATTTCTTTAAAAGTAAAATTTTGGTATTCAGTGTGACTATCAAAAGATTTTCCAAAACATCAATGGATATTTCTATTATGTACCATAATAAAATACTAACTTTATCCTTTCATATGTTTTGAAATGCATTTTCATTTAATGTGACTGTCTTATTCATGACAGTTCTAAATAGTAATGTGAAATTATTTAAAAATATATCATTATTGTTGCTAAAAGCAGCATGCCAAAGATTGTATGCTTTATTTCTCTAATAATACTTTGCTGTCAAATGTACCATGTTTGGATTTATATTCATAGATGATGCAGAGATATCTTCAAATCCATTTGAATAACACCACTTTTTAAACCAATGAATGTGGTCATTTTAAATAGTAATGGCCTAAGTAACTTTAAATAAATATGCACATGGTATCACTCTTATATTTGGAAATTAGAATTACATTCAGAAATAGAAATAGATTATAGATCACTAGGGAAATACCCACTTAGAAGAATGGTAAAATTGAGATAAAACTGGTAAGGTAAGTAAGATAGATCAAGAATAAATATATCTGAAGCTTGAGTATTATAAATTGAATAAATCACAGAAAATATACATCCAATAGTCTGATAATTATGTTATGTATTTTAAACACAAGTAGTGATTGGGCTTTCTCAAAATGTTTCAGTAATAAAACCAGGCATGCATTTAGATTAAAAAAAATCAATGTATATAGTTTATAGTGTTGGAAAGGTATATTTATGATTAAAGGTACTTATAATTGTACTAGAATGGATGTGAGTTAACTGAGCTTCATCAGAATATTCCAATATGTTTTCTCTTCCCAAAACAATTCTAAAACATGAGTGTAGTAGACAGGAAGAAAAATATTGAACAGTGTAACTTGCAATTAAATAAATACAACACAGATATTACGAATAATATATTTTACCATCAACCATTAAATAGTCCAATCTAGTTCTGCTATCTAGCTCTGCTTCTGAGCAGTGTTTTGAACTATCTTTTTCAAATTAATGAGGACCACATCAAACTGGTTTCCACATATGCTAGAAATAACTGTATGTATGGATTCTCAGATCAATGCAAAATACTTTATTGAAGTCACTGGTAAATACTGAAAGTAAAAAAAATAATTAGAATTAATTAAATTAAATTAAATTAAAATACAGCAGTTAGAGAACATAAATATGCAAAGTAGTAAGATGAGCTACTAACTTTGTTACATTAAAACTACTACCATTTTCTGATAATTAATAAAGTATCCTACTGTAGTTAAATCTGTTAATGGTGATTAAAATCTGCAGACTATTAACACTAATTTGACTACAATAAGAGTTTTTTAAGGATCCTTTCTTGTCATAACATATGGTTTTCTGGAAGAATAATATATGGTTATCTCAAATTGTCATTATTAGTTATATAAGGGAGGAGTCAACTACAACATTTACTTCATATATGTGGAATGCAGTATGAACTTCTGTTTTGATCACTAAAAACATGGTGGGGTAATGCAAACTTCATGGTTTATAATCATACAGCGTCTTTCCTTTTTCTCTCCATGTGAAAATAACTATGAAATAGAAATGAGCACAGTGCAGCATAGATAAATTTAAGCAAACTACTGAAATAGTTTGCCTCATCATGGAGGCAAAACTTTCTGGGTATTTAAAAAGATCATGGTGTGAAAATCTATCAGAATCATTCAATTTAAAGTTTCCTGAGAAGTTGGTAAAATTCTCTAAATATCTCTTGGCAAGAAATACTAATCAGTCAACATATAACATTGATGAAGCCTAATCATTTCAGTGCTTCAGTGTTTTGATTCTTTGTGAAGATAACTACAGGGATATTTATACTTTCGTGAAGAAAAAACTGAGAAAAATATTTGAGAAAGGATATATTATTAGAAAAACATTATTAAGCCTGCAAACATGATTATTCTGAACAGAATCATGTGAATTTAGAACAGATCACTAATCTAATTCCAGGCTCAGTACAAGAATTCACTAAATTATTCCCAATAGATAGTTAATCTCCATTAAGGGTGGTCCACAGTGGCACATCACTGTTTTAGACAGCACCATCTTTTATTTTCAGGATATTTTTTCTAATATTTATTCTGAATATATTTCAATTTCAACCCTGACAAACCTAGCAGACAACTTTGTCTCCCAAAAAGTAGAGAAGGGAACTAGGGGATTAGCCATTTTGGATCTAATTCTCACTAACAGAGATGAAATGATAGAAGGTGTTGAAGCCACAGGAACCTTGGGAGGAAGTGATCATGCAATATTGGAATTCAACATTATGGAAGCACAAGCAATAGAACACAGTCAAACTAGAATCTTGAACTTCAAGAGAGCTAATTTCAATAAACTTAGAGAGGGCTTGGGAAGGATTCCATGAATGAGAATCCTCAAGGGGAAAACAATGCAAGAAGCTTGGAAAATTTTGAAAAGCAAGATAATAAAAGCCAAGCCTAGCTCAATATCAACAAAGAGAAAAAATAACAGCTCTCAAAAGAAACCAGCATGGCTGCATAAAGAACTCTCTGACAAATTGAAAGATAAAAGGACAAGTATAGAAAGTGGAAAGAGGGGCACATAACTAAATCAGAATATCAACAAATAGCCCGAGCCTGCAAAGATGAAGTGAGGAAAGCCAAGGCTCAAAATAAACTAAGGCTTGCGACCAAAGTAAAAAATAACAAAAAAGCTTTTTTCAACATGTAAAAAACAATAAAAAAGTGAAGGAAACGATTGGTCCATTAGTGGATGAAAGTGGTAAGAAGGTGACTAGCAATAGGGAGAAAGCAGAACTATTTAACTTGTTTTTTGCATCTGTCTTTACACAAAAGGAAAAAACAGACCAACCTATCAAAAATAGTGCCATAAAAAAAGTATAGAAACACAAGTTAAGATAGGCAAGAAAATGATAAATGAGCACCTGTCCAGCCTAGACGAGTTCAAATCACCAGGACCAGATGGATTACATCCCAAGGTTCTCATGGAACTGGCAGATGTGATCTCAGAACACTGAACTATATTTTTCAAAGATCTTGGAGCACTGGGGAACTACCAGAAGACTGGAAAAGAGCTGATGTAGTTCCCATCTTCAAAAAAGGAAAAAAAATGGATCCAGGAAATTACAGATCTATCAGCCTGACATCAATACCTGGGAAGATTCTGGAAAAGATAATCAAACAATGAATCAGCGAACACCTAGAGGCAAACAAAATCATTATTAAAAGCCAACATGGGTTTGTCAAAAACAGATCATGCCAGACAAACCTTATTGCATTCTTTGACCAAGTGACAAAATTAGTGGATCAGAGGAATGCTGTGGATATAATTTACTTGGACTTCAGTAAGGCATTTGATAAAGTCGATCACAACCTACTGCTCTATAAGATAGAAAAATGTGGGTTAGACAGCATCACCACCAGATGGATTCGTAGCTGGCTGACCGGCCGTACTCAGCATGTGGTCCTCAATGGAACTGCATCTACATGGAGGGAAGTGTGTAGTGGGGTGCCTCAGGGCTCTGTTCTAGGCCCAGTGCTCTTCAACATCTTCATCAATGATTTGGATGAGGGGATAGATGGGGAACTCATCAAATTTGCAGATGACACCAAGCTGGCAGGAATAGCCAACACTCCAGAAGACAGGCTGAAGATACAGGAAGACCTGGACAGACTTGAACACTGGGCGCTATCTAACAAAATGAAATTCAATGGTGAAAAAAGTAAGGTTCTACATTTAGGCAAGAAAAACCAAATGTACAGGTATAGTATAGGGGGTACCTTGCTCAATAGTAGTAACTGTGAGAGGGATCTCGGAGTCCTAGTGGACAATCACTTCAATATGAGCCAGCAGTGTGCTGCAGCTGCCAAAAAAGCCAACACAGTGCTGGGCTGCATTAACAGACGGATAGAATCAAGATCACGTGAAGTATTAATACCACTTTACAATGCCTTGGTAAGGTCACACTTGGAATACTGCATCCAGTTTTGGTCACCACGATGTAAAAAAGATGCTGAGACTCCAGAAAGAGTACAGAGAAGAGCAACAAAGATGATTAGGGGACTGGAGGCTAAAACATATAAGGAACGGCTGCTGGAATTGGGTATGTCTAGTTTAACGAAGAGAAGGATGAGTGGGGACATAATAGCAGTGTTCCAATATCTCAGGGGCTGCCACAAAGAAGAGGGAGTCAAGCTATTCTCCAAGGCACCTGAAGGCAGGACAAGAAGCAGCGGATGGAAAATGATCAAGGAGAGAAGCAACTTAGAACTAAGGAGAAACTTCCTGACACTTAGAACAATTAACCAATGGAACAACCTGCCTCCAGAAGTGGTGAATGCTCCAACACTGGAAGTTTTTAAGAAGAGACTGGACAGCCATTTGTCTGAAATGGTGTAGGGTTCTTGCCTGAGCAGTGGGTTGGACTCCAAGGTCCCTTCCAACTTTATTATTATCATTATTATTATTATTATTATTATTATTATTATTATTATTATTATTATTATTACTACTACTACTACTACTACTACTACTACTACTACTACTACTACTACTACTACTACTGTACTATGGTAAACCAGATGTTGTGTTGAAGAATTTAACACATTCTAAAGTGGTTGGACTAGAAGACCTCCAAGATCCCTTTCAATCCTAAGATTCTAAGTAACAAGCCAAAATTAGCCAGCTAAAGATTAGAGAATTTGTGCAGTTGGCTTTGTACTGTACATACAGTTCAGGAGTGGGCCATAACTGAAAGCAAGAGGCTCTTATACCTCTTGTAGTATGCAGATATACTGCCTCCCTAAATGGATGTTTTATTTAGCTATCAACAGGAGTTCTCTTCATTCATTTATAGAATGAGTATTACTTATTATTACTTATTATAAGTAATACTTTTAGTATTACTTATTATTAGTAAATATAAAAAGAAAACAAAAATGAACAATACGCAATGCTATAGCAGTCCTTAAAATCTTTGAAGTTCTTTATTTGCAAAAGGTTTGCAAATGTTTAGATTGGACTTGTACTGCCCAGCTGCTCCTTCCTGCTGACTTATATTTTCTATGTGAATAAATGCATATTTGATTAACTAATATTATGGAGTGTATCTTCAAAGTTCTTTGTTTCTGTGAATGCATGAATTGAAGATATCAAGGCTTATCACTGAAGCAAAAGAATAGTCTTCTGCCAAATTGTGACTTAAAATGTAGCAGTTAAGTGACTGATGAAAGTTCAGAAAGGGATTGTGTACCTAATCTTAACTAATCTTAACTTTGCAAATAAACCTTATAAGCAGACTGATAGGTCCTTTGCCACACTCTCATCTTAGTATTCATTGATCTACAGTGCAATCTGTTCTTCACACTTAGCCAATGTCTGCCAAAGCATTTTTTTTCTTGATTCTACTCCTCCCATCATAACCATGTAAAGTATATTGGGAGCAGTTCATAGCTGGCAAACTGGTTCATGCACACCGCCAGTTAATAGTTTATGCATTATAAGTGTAGAAACTGTATGTATCATTGATCATGTCCATCTGGCAGTATTCAGTTGCTTGACTAGAAATCATTCAGAAAATCACCAGAGCACCTGAACACCTTCCCTTTACAGTGCTTCAAAATTGATCTCTAAGATGGATAAAGTCTGAGCTGCATTTTTTCTTTTATCAAATGGGTATTAGCATAATTTGTCTGCAAATGGAGCGTGATCACTTGCTTTTACTTCCTAGCACATTTTTTTCTGCTTCTGAAATAAAAATGTACTACTGCATTTATATGAAAGTCTTTTAAAAATCCAGCAGGCTACATGCATCCAGTTCTAGCTCTAAACACGCATAGCAATTTCAAAGAGAATATAAGTGGTGACATAGCTAGAGCATCTTCTTTATTTGGAGAGCTGCTCTTATGACAGGAAGCATATGTTAGGAAGCATCTTGGTTCATGCAGAAGTGCTTCAAGCAGAATGGAAGGCAGAGTGCACCATGGACAAAAATAATAATAATCAAACTGCTGAGTTATGTTTATTTGTCCTGCAAAGCAAGGTGAGTCTCTCCTGCCTTTGCAATAGAGTCAGTACAATTTCTTACACTAAGAACTTGGCAATTCATTCAACTGCCACCTCTAATGAAAGTTCTGATATCTGGCTTATTGCTATGGGTGTTAGAGGTTAGGAATATGTCCAGATTTTTTATAAGAAATATGAAAAACAGTGTTACTAAAATAATCTCAGAATATATTTGCCTAGTACTGTGTGCACATGTCGTTAAGTTTCCTATTTTTTTCCTTTATGTGCAAAAATAACTTGTTTTCTTATATTTAGGATGCTTTAAAATTCAGTTAGAATTGCTTTTGATTTTTTGGGTAACAGAACAGAATAGCAGAGTTGGAAAGGATCTTGGAGGTGCAACACTCTGCTCAAACAGGAAACCCTATAATATTTCAGACAAATGGTTGTCCAAATTCTTCTTAAAAACCTCCACTGTTGGAGCACAGTGTTTCTGATACTGATGATATTGTACCCTCACTTCACAAACTTTCTGGCTGCTTCTCTTTTTAATTTGATGAGAACAATCAAATTAAAAACTTCAAAACAAAGAAAATTGTACAAAGATCCCACATTTTGTTACTGAAAGTTGCTCTTTGAAAGAGTGAAAGGGAAAGGGAAAGGGAAAGAGGAGAGGAGAGGAGAGGGAGAGGAGAGGAGAGGAGAGGAGAGGAGAGGAGAAGAGAGAGATCTATATCTAGTTGAATGAGAATGTCTGAAAACATTACAGATTTTTTATCACAGAAGTATCTTTTCCTGAGTATATCCAATCCTCTCTCCTTGGCTAAGCCCAAGGAAAATAAATATTCAAATAAATGTCCTATTTAATGTAGTTCCTGGTCACACACCCCTTGTTTCCTAAAGTTTTACGGTACTTAAATAAGAATCTGCATGCATGTACAACCATGTTCATGCATATATTTTTATATATGCATGTGTGTCTGTATGTAATTGAGTAATGTGCTTGAGATGAGCATTCTATGCAGGCAGAGTTAGACATACAAACATAATGGATCCTGTCCATTATGTGTCATTTGGCTTACTCAATTTTATCACATTTTTGCAGTGGTTGTTAAGTGAACACGGTGGTCTTAAAGTGGTTGCCACTATCATTAAGTGAACACCACAATTGTTAAATGAACCAATGGTGTACTATGGATGCAGTTTTTGCCAATTTGGGGCAAAAAAGTCATAAAATGACCGTGGAATGCTGCAAATGGCCATAAATGTGCTGTGTTGCCTAATATCCAAAGTTTGGTCATGTGAACATGAAAGGGGCCCATCCATCAGAACTTAGAATCTGCTGTCAACACCGTAACAATGGATGTTCCCATTCTGACAACTGATGGAAATTGCAGCCATTTTTGCTATGCTTTTAACATGCTTTTTCATCTATTTAGAAATCAGGTGTAGAAGGGGGGTTGGGGTGAATACTTGAGCTCAGCTAGCCATAATAATAATGCTGCTCCATTGGAACTCAAGGACACAAACTGATAACGTTTTGGCAGGCTGAGGAGCTGGGGAGAATGCCTGCACTTCAGGCTATTTGGAGAATGTGATAAATGACTGCTTCATGGGGGTGGGAATTGCAATTTGCTACTTTGTATCTGGGGGAAGGTAATCTAGTTTTGGGTTCAACTATGTAGTGCTGATACTTTGTTTCCTGAATAAAATGTTCTTTGAGGAAGAATTCTTGCCTTGAAGTTCTTTTGGTGGGTTTCATCGGAACCATGGCATCTGCCTTCTAAGTCCTGTTTTTTGAATCAGTTGTAATTTTGAATGGTTGCTAAGCAATCAGTCATAAATCAAGAACTGCCTGTAAAATGAATAAATAAGAAATATTTTATTAAAAAGAAAGATAAATGAGAAAGAAAGAAGGAAAGACAGAAAAATAGAAAGTAGGGTAAGTAATCAATATACTTTTTCTTTTTTGTTTGGTAGCTTTGAAAAAGTGATAGTCCAGCGGAAGGGGACAACATTCCTCTGATGTAAAGAATTTGAAGTAAATAATATGCAAGTAAATAATATGCAAGACCATTGCTTGAGTGAGGAAAGGAAATGAGGAGAACCATACCCCATTTGTACTCTGAAGCCCATTCCCAAGAAATCAGTCAAACATATTAGGTTGGATGACATTTACAGAGTGAATATATGATCTAATCTGATCCTAATCTAATCCTAATTTGAAAGTGTTTTGGAAACTTTGATACAAAGTAGCAGTGAATGCAGTCTGATTCAATGTGTCCCTATAAATTCATTTTTAGGATCAATTCTTGCGTAAATATGCTATTTCATGTTATACCAATAAGAATGAAAACAGCCAAACTCTTACAATGTTTTACAGACTATACAACAGCTGTGAAGAAAGTAATATTACCTGCAAGAGCTCTAATTAGTCATGATTCTCTTCCAGATATCCTCTTTTCTCACATATATTAAATAAAAAAGCTTTCTAATTTTGTCTCTTCATGTTAGTCCTTTTTCATGCAGTACTTATATCAAATCTTCTTGAACCAGGTAGTTAAACACAGCTGATGATGACATGGAAAATTAAAATAAATGGGAAGAATCCTCTACTATCCTAGTAATGAGATGGTGATATTTAGCTCAAATCTCAGTTTGGTATCCAATATACTATTTCTTTGATCTTACATACACAATCCATTAAAAAACTGAATACTGCTATGTTTATTAGAAGCTTTGTTTTTCAAAACTTCGCCACAGAAATAGCTGAGGGAAGAAAAAAAAAGATTTAAGGATTGCTTGTGTAAGATCTAGGGCTAATAATTTCATTATTCATCTTTTCATGGTTAAATAAGGTACAGCTAGGAATTAGGGAGATGTATTATTTCATGGACTGGATTCATGGATTCCTTCCCTTAATGGCTATTTTCAAAACTGACTTTTGTTCCTTAGCAGCTTATTTATTTTCCACATGACTAATTTTATTAACTTTATGTTAATTAGAAAAAAGAGAGAAATGTTACTTGTTTGTAATAATTATAACTTAAGGCAAAGTAGTTTGTAATTCAGTTTTTTAATGATGTTAACCTGAACATCTTACTTAATTCATCATTTCAGTTCCATATGCTATAACATTGTGATGAACAAATATTGCTGCCATTTCTTGACAAAACAAAGTGCATGCTCATATTATCTGTTTGCTTAAATTATGAATTAGTATCTCTATTGCTTCTCAAAAGAAATGCTGTTAGTAGTCTCATACTTGTGTACAGAACCTAAAAATGGAAAAATCAAATAAAATGTTAAAAATTAATAGGCAATTGGATCCTTACTGTAATTTGTTTATAAGACTCCAAAGTCAATACAATCGTGAGCCAGGATTATTAATGATTTTTCTTTGTATTGCTGCTAGTTTATTTGTTCATATATACAAGTGGGTAAAATTGATGAAGAATTGTAATATAATAATTACATAACAAGATTAGTCCTACCAAAGCACTAATGTGAAATCCCTATCCAGTTAGGATATTTACTGGATGACTTTAGGCTGACATTCTCAAGAAATTCTGAAAGGCCACTTCAGACAGTGAGACAATATATACTATTACAGAAACCATTTTTGTTTCATTTTTAATTTGCTTTAAATATATATTTAAAACCACACTCCCTCTGGTCCCCGGAAAAACCTTTCTCTGTGGCATCGGGTTTCTCCATGGCACCAGTCCCTGGTGCCCGAAAGATTGAGGACCTCTGATCTATGTCCTGGTCCTTCTGTGAAAGACAACAGAGCTCCACAAAGAGCAGTAAATTTCCATTGAAGTTGACTGTGTTGCTCCTGGTTTCTTAAGACAAATATTTTAATCACTTTCTTTGGGTCATATAGCTCTCCTTTTGATTTCAAGAAATAAGTTGAATCTCTGTCCCCATGTTGTAGGACTGCGGGTGTCAGAGGATATCAGTCTAGTTGTCTCCAAGGCATACAAATATCTACTTAAGGAGCAAATATAGTACTGTTTATACAAAGATCAATTTAAAATTCTGTTCCTGAACAGGAACTTTACAAGAGCCTTTTGAATGGCTTGCAGCTGTATTCAGTTTTAGGCTCTTGATAACTGAAATATTCTTTCAGATTCTAATCTTCTCTCGAGTTGCTGAAATCTTGGTTTTGGTTTTCATAGTCTGGTTCTGGACTGCAGACTCTTCATCTGGGGTTATTGGTAGTTTGTATTCCTGCTCTAGTTTCCAGCTTGATTACTGATGATGATTAAGACAAATCATACTGACTTTTCAAGTATCTGAAGCAGTGTCACATTGAAACAAGAATAAAGGTCTGTTTTTTTAACTTCAGTGCTGTCACAGTCTTAAGTTACAAGAAGATTTTGGTTGAATATTAGAAAAAAACAGAAAGGAAAAACAGTATTTATTAAGAGCTGTTTGACAATAAATCTAATCATCTAGGAGGTGATAGACTCCCCATTGCTAGATGTGCTCAAAGAAGTGTGTGAATTTTTGAGGGGAAGAGGTATTTTAATTTAAATTTTTGTACAGAAAAGGGGGTTGGATGGCCTCAGTGACTGCTTCTAACTTTCTATGATTATATGCTGTCCGCCAATGAATGAGAACTGAGATTAAGCTGATTTATTAACTTTTTCCTGTAAATTGGTTAACATTACATTGACAAACCTTTGAAACAGAGATAGAAGAAAACACATATACATTTACAATATTTTGTCTGTTTCCTCTACAACCTTATCTTTTTTACAAAGTGTTGTGTGAAGGTGGCAGGAAGTTATATTAGATTAAATTACTTTTTATTATGATTAGGCAGATTACTAGAGACTAGAGACAAAACTACCTAGCCCTAAAGAACCCTTCTTAAGTCTTCAAATATTGGAAAATCCTGATCTTTGAGTGAGCTTGTCCCTGATCCCTGACAGGAAGCAGGGTGGTGAAATTTAATGTTGCAGTTACCACTCTCATTAATTGACAGAAACCATGCAATCATAGTAAACTAAAAAGAGTCACTGAAGCCATCCAACCTCTTTTCTGGGCAAAAATCTGACCTCAGGTGTGAATTCTAATATACCCTTTCAAGTTCCTGAGCAATTGTCATAGAACTATAGAACTACTCGGTAAGTTATTGTTATACCACAACAGTAAAATAATACCACAGTAAACATTTAAAATAAACTACAAACAGTATTAATATTATTCCAATCCCCCGGGGTTATAAAGTGACAAACAAAATATGTACCTAATTGTCAAAAATCAGCTAAGCAATTTTCAGGAAGGAAGATGTCTCACAGAGATCCTGAATAAGAAAAAAGAAAACAAGAAATATTTTAAGACTATTAGTGGACAAGAAAAGCAAAATGAAAATAAAAAATTCTGTGATAACAGTTAATCTTTTATTTTACTTTCTGTACCAGAATAAGCTATTATTACATTATCTTCCTTCCATGAAATTAAATAATATGTAGGGCTCTTTATGGTATGCCATGAAACAACATTACTCAATCAGCAAATACAGTTCAGGCCATGGCTCCAAGCTGTTTTGGCCTATGCCGAAGTATTCCATTTTGATCTGTTTTTATAGTATTACAATTATTTCAATTAAGTTAACTTGAAAGGCATTTTACTCAGACATGCCTTGGGTTACTAACTTTTACAATGTCAACAAGTTTTCACGTACACATTAATCTTAATTAGTACACAAGTGGAAACTGTAGAACTTTTTTAAAGAGACCTTTTTGTTTCTCTTTTTCCTTGAAAACATGTCACAGCAATGGAAAATTGTAAACTTTGTACTTCAACAGCTGTAAAGCTATTTCTGCTTCACATATTTTTGCATCCTGATTGGCTGTGTGGAGCTGATTAACCTCCTGTCATTACAATTATTGCTTCTTCCAGGCAGAATGTTGAACCTTTTTCAGTTATAACTTATTATCATGCATCCGGAGCTCTTCAATTTGCATAATGGATGCATGGTTACTTCTTACCAGGAATGGAAATGTCTCAGCCAATCACAGTTCAATTCTAACTTCTCAAATTGTCTTCACCATTCATACTTCAGGGCATACATATTTTCTTTCTTCTTTTTTAAAAGAAGTTTCCTGAAAACGAACACCTTGTACTATAGCTGGCTCCCATTATGAAACACTGCTCTGCTTTGAATAAGGCTTAATTCAAGATATTACCTCAGAAATAGTAAACATTCTAAGAAAATACCTTAAAGTTAATGAAGCTAAGTAGTTTAGCACCATTTATCTGGGCTAAAGTGCATTTACCTTGGAAAAAACATACATTTTCATTTCAGTTAACATTTTTTACAAGTGTGGATAAGGATATTTGTTTCTATTTCCCATAGAAGTCTATAGGTTTTGTATGGAAGCTATATTATTCCCTGCTACACTTATGAGGAAAAAATGCCTCGTAATTGTGTGTGCATTTCTCTCTGTCTGCATGTATATAAGCACACACACACAAACATTTTTTTTAAAAAAAATCTATATTTCAGTGTGTCTACAAAAGGATCAGTTTAATTAGGAACATTCATGCACTGTTCTTTTCAACAGAAATAAATCCCTTAAATCATCTGTTGAAAACACAGACTATTATGTACTTATTCAATGTAAGATGGGCAGCTATGTAAACATTTTAAATAAATAAAACAAATAAAACATTAGACATTTAGCCTGAGATGTTTTTCAGAAATACTTCTTGTATTAAGAATTTTAATTTTTCTCTTTGATGAGAGGAAAAGAAATATCTTGATTTTGGATAAATCTTTGTACTCTGATTTATCATCTAATGAAATTCCGATTAGACCTTTTCATATCCCATCCCAAAAGCTGTTAATCACCATATCTAGCTTGTAACAATAGGAAATAGAATATGATACTAGATATGTCTTTTGACTGCTTGTAAAAGATGCTTATGCTCTTGAATTGCTTAGCTACAGTAGTTAAAACTAACCATTTACTCATTAGAAATAATTTTTAAAAATACATAATATAGATCGTATGGATGCAGAGGAATGATTCTCTTCTCTTTCTCACACACACACACACACAACAACATTCTATGGGTAACTGAAAAGTGGCAGCCAAGTATCGATATAAAAAAATGTAAAAAATGCCCCCATACTGTCTTTTTGCCTTTGGGCAATAATAATAATAGCAATAATGGGATCAGCCATAATAATAGATATACTGTATGATGTAATTATAACCTGTCTTATATTTGATAATTGCCATATAATCTTATTTGCAATAGAAAAATAGGAATGAGTTCTTATTTATTTATTTATTTACAAAAGGGAAGATAATGTGATCTTGATAGCCTGGGCTGCAGGTGCTAAACTAGTCTGTTATCGCCAACCTTACTAGGTAGACCAGGCAGGAAACATAGCAAGATATCTAATTCTACTTTTTTGTAAAGCTACATTAACAGAATCTTTCAAATCTGAAAGTGTAATTAATAAAAGAGAATATTTGCAGCTCAGGATTGACATGAGGCATCCTTGGTGGTCTCTGAGCTTGTTTGTTTTCTTGCAGATGTTTCATTACCCAAACTAGGTAACATCTGCAGCACTGATGATATTACCTAGTTTGGCTAATGAAACTTCTGCAAGAAAACAAAGTAGCTCAGAGATCACCAAGGATCCCTCATACAATTATAATTCTTCTCTCTTACATCCCTAAAAATTAGGAGGATCCCTTCTAAGCCTCTTGCCCCATTGACTATCCAGCTGATTATGCAATTTATCTGACTGTTCCCTAAGTAGTATCTCTTTGCCCCATCACCCAAAGTCTTTCCATCATACCGTTACAGTTATCTTCAGGCATCTTTTGAACCATAAAATATGTTCTTACAATTAAATTGTCAGCAAGACTGTAAATAAGTGCTTTCCCTTGGGGTTGCTCTACATCTATTTCTAAGTGCTTGACACAAAAGATAATGGATTTTGCTGATGCCATTTATGATGGCATCAAATAAACACAGAGACAAGAAGTATAGATTTTCATGCTACTGGCCACAGTCTTATTGATTCAATATGGTTCATATTTACTCAGGACCTTTTAGTACCAGCAGTCCAAAAGTCTGTAATGATTCTGCAAGCAGCATAGATACAAAGGCTCTATTTTAATAGAAAGGATGTAGCTTTTCTGCTTGTTGTCAGAATCGGTTAAGTTTTGCAGATTTTTTTTTAAAAAAAATATTTTTATCTGGTATCCTAGCCTTTGTCTTCCTTGGTTAGTTAATGAATATACTAATACAAATTTAAAAGGTAGCTGGCAATGCAGCCTTCATTATTCAGGTCTCTCATTACTTCTACAAATTGATAGACTTTCTACCTCTGATTTTACAAGACATTGAATTAGTAAAATTACTGTATATGTAAGAATAGTGCAACTTCCATTATAGAGGTTGTAAGTAAATAACCTGCAAACAAATAAAGGATGGATAGCAAAGGGCAGTCAACATAGATACGACAATACTAATAGAACCATGCACCAATTTGTGGTATAGTCACAATTCTATTGAGAATACATGTGAACACAGCAAGTCAAGCCTAGTGTCTCAGACTCTACCCAAACTGATAAAGCACCCAAAAATCGCTGATTATATGATGCAGAAGGAAAAAAAAGAGTAAAAATAATATAAAAATAAATCTATACCTACCTCTAATAGCTACAATATACTGAAATGGAATTTGGAAACATAAATGGAAAAACAACAGTTATTAGAGCTGTACTTTACATGAGGAATCAAACCATCTGACTGTACACCTGCCTTTAGTAACCTCCCCTTTTGTTAATACATCAATGATGGGGAAGAGCAAGTCAAACAATCACCAAAGGAATTCATAAATTTTGCTGTTACATTATTAACTGCATAAACTGTGATTCTGAATATTTAACATTTATAAACACAAAGCTGGACTTTAAAAAAAATCATTGAAAAAATTATGCAAAGTTATGCAAATGAGCTAGCAGTTTTTACAGTAACTTAAAACATTGGCACCAGATCTGATCTGTTTATGGTCAACTAAAGGAAACAAAATTTCTCAGAAGAACAAATTAATATTAGAAAGGATAATCAAATCATTTACAGACAGAGCTTACAGCTTTACTTTCCACCAGAGATATAAATCCAAGCTTGAAAAACTGAACACTTCAAACAACTTAAGTTGCTCTACGGTTTACACTCACTAGATTTAACACTGGACACTGGTCTACAAAAAGAGCCATCATTCTATCATTTAACTTAGTTATTCAAAGTCATTGTCATATGATTGACCTATGTGCTGTTGAATGGCTTTCTGACATGAAAAGACATAAATAAATTCTATTGTCTTTCTTTTAACCATTCTACCAATTCCTACATGCTGTTCAAAATAAAATATTTTTCCACTTTTCAAATATGTCCACTGCACATGTTCTAAAATGGAGAAAGGACTACACTCTTTGCTTTAACATCTCAGGCATAGACGTCCTCATGCTACATGCCAAATATATGCCAAATGATAAAAATCTCAGCGACTCTGCTCAAATAATCATACAAGAAAAATTGACACTGGTGAAGTCTAGAAACAGAAATAATATTCTCTTTTGAAGCTTTATCAAACTGTGAGCAAGAAAAAAAATGCCAAGATGTTTGGATTAATTGAAACAAACACTGCTACTAACCAGACCAGCAGCCACACTTTTAATTAATTTGATATCTTTGCACCTTTCATCTGACAACAACTCTGCAGAAAAATATTATAACCTTTTTAAATCCTGTAATCAAAGATCTTTGCCAAAGAAGGAAAATAACATACACTAACAAGCCCACATGTCCTTCTAGTCTAAAACAACCAAAATTGATTTCATATTCTTCAGCTTCAGATAATGACAATTTGTTTCACTTAATATTATCTGAGGCCTAGATCAGAAAGTAGGACAGAAAGAAATTTCTGTATCTCTGGTATATCCTAATCTAAGGTTCCAGGTTACATAAAAGCCATTTCTTGGAATTTTGCTGTGGATACTGTACATCTGTTTTGAGCAGTACCTGTCAGAATTTAACATCATTTTTTTCACATGTGCCTAGATATTTCTTCTTCTTTCTTGTCTGGATTTTGCTTATATATAGCATCCCTGCGAGTAAATTGTGAAGATCAAGTGGTGGATTATGAATTTTGATCTTAGCTGATATGAGAGGAACAAAACAAAAAGGGATCGGACAGACAGTGATTATCCTGGGACATGTATNTGTCAGAATTTAACATCATTTTTTTCACATGTGCCTAGATATTTCTTCTTCTTTCTTGTCTGGATTTTGCTTATATATAGCATCCCTGCGAGTAAATTGTGAAGATCAAGTGGTGGATTATGAATTTTGATCTTAGCTGATATGAGAGGAACAAAACAAAAAGGGATCGGACAGACAGTGATTATCCTGGGACATGTATATTTGCCTTCATTTGTCCAGCAGTCCAGATAGATAGCAAACATTTGTTAATTCTGTCAAGTAATGTCTTTCAAAACCAAAATAGGCAAAGATATAAGAAGTTATGTTAGGAATACACAATTTAGTCCAGAAAATAAATGGTCTTTAACATGGTCCTTCATTTAGTACAATTACTAAATAAACAAGGGATTTCCTTATTGAATCTGACTTTTACATATAGGCTGTACAGTCTCTATGACTAAGATTTTGACAGTAATGGGTATTATACTTTTCTAAGTTCATTGGGAATCAGCAATTACATTTTGTTTTCTCTTGCATTCTTTTCCTGAGTTAGCTTCTTTGATATCCACAAAAGAACAGTGATTATCTATTCTTGACCCACCCCCACCCCATGACACACCATCATTTTGTTGGCATTACTCATGTTAAATATTGTTTCAGATTGAGTTCAGATAATTTTTACATCAGTCAGACTCATTTATTCAGGCAGGGAAGGTATGCTTCAGACCCTGACAGTTAAAGTATTTCAATTGATGGGGTCTAGTAAGAGGGCCTTTTCTGCCACTGCCCTTGCATTGTTGTTGTTGTTAGTTGCGAAATCGTGTCCGACCCATCATGACCCCATGGATAATGTTCCTTCAGGCCTTCCTGTACTCTACCATCTTCTGTAGTCCATTTAAGCTCACACCTACTGCTTCAGTGACTCCATCCAGCCACCTCATTCTATGTTGTCCCTTTCTTCTATTACTCTCAATCTTTCCCAGCATTAGGCTCTTCTCCAGTGAGTCCTTCCTTCTCATTACATGGCCAAAGTATTTCAGTTTCAACTTCAGGATTTGGCCTTCTAAGGAGCAGTCAGGGTTGATCTCATCTAGGACTGACTGGTTTGATCACCTTGCAGTCCAGGGGACCCACAGGAGTCTTCTCCAGCACCATAGTTCAAAGGCCTCAATTCTTTGGCGCTCAGTCTTT
The DNA here is from genome assembly GCF_001527695.2 of Protobothrops mucrosquamatus. Lineage (NCBI taxonomy): Eukaryota > Metazoa > Chordata > Lepidosauria > Squamata > Viperidae > Protobothrops > Protobothrops mucrosquamatus. The sequence continues at coordinate 107,781 of NW_015386509.1, read as the reverse complement.
CTTATAGTCCAACTTTCACAGCCATATGTTGCAACTGAAAAAACCATGGCCTTGACTATATGTATTTTTGTTAGCAGGGTGATGTCTCTGCTTTTTAGTATGCTGTCTAGATTTGCCATAGCTTTCCTCCCCAGGAGCAAGCATCTTTTAATTTCTATTGCTGTTAGAATTGCAGATTTTTTAGATGAAATCAAGGTTTGGATATCAGGTTCTGAGTAGATTGTAGCTGGTATTCTTTAAAGTCCACTTTAGTGTTAATTCCTTCTTCTTTTGTTGCCTTTTGAGTTGTAAGTTCATTGGTTGAAGTCTGGGCTGCATTTTGTAGCTTTAAGGTGGCGCCTTTATCTTTCAGTTTGGAATTTATTAGTTCAGTAGCCTCTAGGATTTTTTCAAGTATAAGTTTGTGGTTAAGCTGTGGGTGGTATTCCTCCATTTCTGTGGTGTTTACAGATAGTCCTTTAGTGGAGGCTATTTTTTAATAAAAGTCAATAAATGTCCACCTCGACTATAGAGAATTATTTTCACCACCCAGCTGTTTCAAGTTCTTATCTTTTTTGGTAGTGTCAAGGACAAATCTTAGTCTCACAAGTCTCCCAGTCAGAAAAAAAATCACTTGCTGTACCAAAGTTTGCCACAAGATGTCCCCAGTAACATGTAAAGTTAAGCTTTTATCCGGTTTAAAAAAGGAAGAAAGAAATATTCTTTTTTTTCCAGCTTAGCAAATAGGTAAAATGATAAGTCTCTGTGAGAATAAAAAACCTTTGGGAGCCCAGGTATCCAGAAATTACAAGTCCAAATATTTAGTCGTTTAGTTTAGTTGTTCTTTTTTCCCCCTTAGCTTTATATTCCCAGAGTAGGCAGGAGCCACAGAATTAAGAGGGGGAAAAAAAGTATTTCCAAAGGCTTTTACAGGAAAGTAGTTGGGAAGCAGGAAAGGTAAGGTAAGTTCTCACCCAATTCCTCCATGCTTAGTAGTGTATTTGGCTTTTGGCTGGAGTGGCTTGGTGATCGGCCATGTTAATAGCCGATCTTTTCTTCGTTGGCCCAAAGGAGCTGCTTCAGATCAAATGGAAGGGCTGCCACCCTTCTGCGATCTGTCAAGGGTCCTCCTCAGCAGTAGTCACTCCTCCATGGCGACTTTTGACCCTTTCCAGGGTCTTCCGACGGAGGAAAACCGGATGGCGGAGAGAGTGATCTCCTTGAACATCCGCCGGCGCCGCAATCGCAAACCGGAAGCGATCTTGGTTTTTTTAATGTTGAGTTTCAAGCCAACTTTTGCACTCTCCTTCTTCAGCCGCATCAAAAGGCTCTTTAGTTCCTCTTCACTTTCTACCATTAGAGTGGTATCATCTGCATATCTTAGGTTGTTGATATTTCTCCCGGCAATCTTAATTCCAACTTTTGATTCACTTTTCCATTCACATATCTTTGAAGCATATCCATTGTATCTTCTACTGTCCCATTTACAATGAGTTTAGGGCTAAATTATTAATGGCAGGTGAACTCAAGGGCTCCCACCCTACTTCTGCTCTCTTGTCATTTAAACTTGAAATATTTATGTTTTTAGCTATAGCTTTGGCTTCATTTTGCTGCCAACATATCTTATGAACTAATTTATTTACAGATTTACTTACTTTTGTGTCTGTATAAATATACCAATTAGTTCCATAAATAGTGGCCTATTCCCTGGGTCAAACCAATACTATTTGTTAAATAAAAAGGATAATCTACCACATCAATTCATAATGATCATTCATACTTCATGTATCATCAAAATCATCATCTCCTTGGCAATCGAAAGCTGGTTTTGTTTGATGATCTGAGATAAAAATGGTAGATGGATTCCAACCCCATTTTTCACACACAAGCATGGGTGTATCTGATCAATGATCCTAGTGACAGAAATTAGTGTTATTACTATTATTAGTGCATTTGTTTTATTAAACTTGTGTACTGGATATTCACTCTTTAAATTGCCATCTTCACACAACTTCTTATTTTAAATATTTATTGGTCCACTTTCTCACTCAAAAACTTTCGTCGTGACAGTTTACTCATGAACCATGCTTATTGTTTGTAACAAAACAGTCAATTAGTGTTCCTAATACAACATATTTTAAATACACATATATTCTATATGTATTATACTTATCAGCAGCAAAGTAGGTTGTTCTATTGCAATAATATCCTGAGAGCCAAATTGGAAGCAGATCATACTGGAGAAAGATACTAAATATCATTATGTGCCACTATGTGTCACATAGGTCACTATGTATCACTAACAGTGAACATCAACATGATGGTACATAATAAACAAATAAGTCAGATTACACATAACAGAAAGAAAGAATATTTTCCCCTGAACTATAGGAACAGTGGCTTAACTCATTTCACAAAATTCTCACATTTCTCATTTATCTATTTCTGTTTTTGTTGCAAGTCATAGGAACATTACATGTAAGTCAATCTACGTTGACAGGATTGCCATTTTCAACATTAGCATTGTACTGAATGCTACCTCTAATTCCACCCTAATTTTTGTGGTTGAATTCCACATGTATTACCAGCACAACTATAGAACTGTTTAAAGTATTACACTAAATACCATTTGACACTGTCTCATTTAGTAGTACCATGACAATAAAACTCATCTGTGCTTGAATCTCTTTTTAACAAAAAAATTCACATGGTCAAATTCTCAAAACAAACAAAATTATGTAGTAGAATGATTTTTTTTTTTAAAAAAAAAACCTCTGAAATGAACATACTGTGCTTGTTGACAGACTGATAACTGAACTAAGTAATTACTAGGCTCAAATATAGTAATCAACATAGTCTGTAAAAGAAGGCAAGTATTTTGTGGAGATTGGAAAAGAAGATACAGTAAAAAGCAATTAACTGTCTAGAAGCAATTAACTTTTTGGAAAGAAAAACATACCTTTTTAGGGAATGGCTCATAGAACCTAAATAGAAGAGGATTTTAGAATGTTTAACTATCAAGAAAGTTGTCTCCTATGAACCAGACTATTGGTTTCAGAAAAATACATTCTCCAAATCTGCTTAAGGAGACCAGCTTTTCATTCTGAGTCTTCCTGTATACAAATAGGAACAAAGCAGATATTTGCATACAGAAAGTCCCAGAGTCAAAAACCTTTGCAGATAGATTTGGGGAAAGTATATTTTTTTTTGTATTTTCCCCTCTAATGTATCAAGAAAATCCTTCAAGGCTTTCTTTTTAATCCTCACATTTATTATATAATCAATTCTAATTTTCTGATTTACAGTTATATAGTATACTATATAAATTATCAATCAGTTATAAGCATGTAGTTCTTTAAAAAAATAACTAATTTTAACTATTTTTTTTCAAAATAGTACAAAAAGCATCTTCAATGTTATGTAAATTAGTGGAATTAAATGATGTAATACCAAGATCCTATTTGCTGCTGAATGGAGACACTTCCAGATCCATTACTTAAACAACTTGTACAGTTACACACTTTTTTCATGTTCTGTCTTCTCAAAAATTTAGCATTGTTGAGAAGCAACAATTACATTTTTTTAAACATAGTCTCTCATCCCACAGCATATCATGTATCTGGTCTCCTAGTAACTTACTGTAAAGTTATTCTTTCCACTCTGAAGAAAAAAATAATGAATGTACACCTTTGTTTCATTCTAGTTATATCTTGTAATTAGCAAGGGTAAATAAAGATAAAAAATGTTATATAAAGTAGCTTTAAAGACTTTGCTAAAACTTAGCAGATATATTGGAATTTCAACTTTCTAAATTCTTAGCAAACATAGCCAAAATGGAATTTTAATTATGATTGTGTGCATGATCTAGTATTAATAGAACATATTCACTGTATAATTTGGGAGTCCTAAATTGGAAACCAAATTGGCCCTAAAATTAGTCTATTTATAATACATGTTCTGAATTATGAACTAAGCTTTATATTCAAGCATTTCTCTGTTGTTTCTGAAAATAGATTGAATACATTTTTGATGATCAGATATTAAAAATATAATGTTATGATTGTATTTAGAAGTAGTCTTTCTCCATAGATACAGAGAGCCTGTAATGGTTAAGTTACTGACCTAGACCAAGAGAGCTCTAGGCCTCACTTAGCATGAAAGCCAGCTGGATGACTTGGGCCAGGCATTCTCTCACAGTCCAATTTACAAGGATTGTTGTTGTGGGGGAAAATAGGAGGCAGACATATTTGCCATCTTGAGATAGGTAGATAAATAGGCAGATAGATAAATATAAATCTACTATATAGAGACAAATAAAAGTGGAATAAAAATATAATAATAACAGCAACCCCAAACATCTGGAGCACCATTTGAACACTAATGACATTGACAAACTCACCATCAGTCAATTGCAAAAGACAGCTTTATTGGGAACAATTTATATCCTGCAGTGATATTTTAACACCACCAGACAACAACATCTGTCTATCCCAGGTCTTTGGGAGTTACATGATAGGTGAGTAAAGGTGGCAAGTCCTGCCTAAACATCTGGCTGACTGTGCAACAAACCATAATAATAACAATTGAAAAAATAGTTGAAATGATTAGCTTAGAATAAAGATTACTGAATGAAGTCTGATAAAATCTTGGCTAATAACACACCAGATATAACTATGGCTGAAAAGAAGAAAATGTGGTCATAGATGTGGCAATGCCAGGGACAGTAGAATAGATAAATATCAGACAAAGAATATTTGAAAAGATCACAAAGAATCAAGATCTTAAAATTTAATTTGAAAGATTATGGCATAGAGCAGCTATGGTGATCCCAGTTGTTAACATCACACTGGGTACCATAGGAAAAAATCTTGGATGGTGCATATAAAATCTGCATAGTAACAAAATTTCCATCAGTCAGTTGCAAAAGACCACAGTGCTCAGATCTGCACTACAAAAATACATCACAATATCCTAGGTGCTTTGAAAGAAATCAAGGTAGAGTATATAAAGGCCAACAACATCTAAATAATGGGAAGCTATCACTTCACATTGTTGTAAGTGGATAATAATAATGAAAACAACAAGATTGAAAGCAGAATAGTGAAAGGAAACAATTGAGCATTGAGTTTATAACTTGAAAAAAAAGCCTATGCACAGTCAATATCTGAAGGACATTGAAAGAAAGGTAGATACAAAGCTAACAAGGAGCTGGTTGAGATCAGGGGTAATGAAGAAAGAAGTTGAAGTCTTCATTTTGGCTGCCCAGGAACAAGCCTTGCAGACCAATTCCACGAAAGCAAAAATTCAACATGTCAGCAACAACAGCAAATGACACATATACAATGACAAAGTTGAAACAGTGGATCACCTTATCAGTGGCTGCAGCAAAATCTCACAGACTGATTGTCTACAATGTCATGATCAAGTTGCCAAAATTATACATTGGAAATGTTCGGTTCAAATGCAGCAAAAATTATTGGGAACAATAATTGTTTCCAATTGACAAAGTTCTTGAAAATAAGCAAGTCAAGATCCTGTGGGAATTTTGGATCCAAACAGACAGACATATGGCCCACAACACACCTGACATCACTATTATGGAAAAGAAAAAAGTCTGGTTCATTGATATTGCAATATCAGGTGATGCACAAATTGAAGAGAAACAGCTAAAAAAATGCAAATTGAAGTTGAACAACTATGAAGGAAGAAACCAATGGTTGTACCAATAGTAATGTGACCAACTTTTTTACAATGAGAAGGAGGACACAAATAAATTGAAGAAAAAAAATATCATAAATAAAAGAAATTTTATTCATTGCAACAATAATACAGAATACACTATAATATGATAAATGCATAATAAAAAACATTTGTAACAATAACATTTTATATTGTAATTATGCTTACATGGCTATTAATTATTATTTAAATGAGTACTTTTTCATTGAATGAATATTTTTTGTCAATATATCATCTTCTAACAATATATTGGAAATATCTGAACAAGAAATATCCTTCATACTGAATTTTACGGCAAGTGCTGCAGCTAGAGTATCAACATCCAATCTCGATTTGTCACTTTTCCAAAAATCATTAGCAATTGAAAAAAACCCTTTCAATTGCTGCATTAGTTCCAGGGCAACACAATGTAAATTGAACAAGAATAAATAAATTTTCACATGAAATATGTTCATTTTTGAAATGGCTGAATATTTCCACCCATCTTTTATCAATTTCAACGTGTTTATTTTCCCATTGTATTAATTTTTCAGAATTTAAAAATACATTCAGTCTTCTAATTTCTTCAAAGAGACAATTGCCGTCTATTTTAATGTCTGGCATTTCTTTAGATAAAAACTCAACACAAGATTCAATATCTGTCCAATATACTTGCGATGAAGTAAAAAAACCTGTTGAAAACTGTTATTTCCTGTGATGTTTGTTTCAGACCATTCTTCGATATATTGAAAACATGTTTGGTAAAAATTCTGTGCTTCTTTGATAAACTTTTCCGTTATGCCCAGATTTGATTCCTCTAAGTCTGACAATTTTCTTTTTATAACTAAAGGAAGAAATTTTTCTTCAAATCGAGTTTTATATTGAAGGATAAAGTCATTCAAAATAAGACTAACATCTGTAGCTGAAATGTGTTCACCTTCAACCTTTTGAATCGTTTTGTAAAAAATAGATGCTTGATTATGTACAAAATACATTAATATCTCAGATATTTCATTATTGAAAAATGATTCCAGGATTTTAGGACATTTGTTTAAACTTAAAAAATATGAATGGAGAAGCTCAAATAATTGTAGAATACGCTCTATAACAGGTGTTAGAGCAAGCCATCTAACTTTTGAATATCCTAAAAGTTTTTTGTATTGAACATTTGCTTCTTCACAAAATTGTTTTAAAGTAGCCACACGAACAGATAAGCCTCCAGGTAGCACTAATGACTCACTAAAAGAATGCAAATGAACAGCTGTCTGCAAGGAATATAAATCCTTTCATTTCCCACCATCCAGTCAGAGCTGAAGAAGCTTCTTGGATGAGAAACAAAACATCTTCAAAGAAAAAAACAACAATAAAGTCCAGTTGCCTCATGAAAAAAAGCATTTTTGGGATAACTATGACCTGGATGACTGAGAATCTTCATAGATATGTCCATAGATACATAATCAGACAATAAAGATGTTAAACACCAAACATTGAATGGGCTTATAAATATTTTTAATTCATATGTCTCTACCTCATACAAGACAGATTAAGGTTTGCTTGGAAAATAATTTAACTGTGATCAAATCAAGCTATTATTATCAATAGATTTTACTGCTATCTGTCTGTATTTGTGTCAGAAGCACCTACAAAGCTAATGGGAAAGTGCTCCTGGATTGAAAAGATTTGTTAGTGACAACAATCTGATGAATATAGCATAGCTGAGAATAACTGATAAATTTCTTGGTCATATGATGAAAAGAATAAAACCTGAAGACTACTTCTTTCATGCAATATAATTCCAGAGAATGCAACTAACATGCCTAACTTACAAATTTAAAATAACTGGTACTAATTTGAAATAATCTTGCTGGTAGAATGATCAAGATTTGGCCTCAATTTGTTCCAGTAACAATTTTAAAAACAAAAGACCACATCATGTCAAATCAGTACATTTCAATAAATTTCTGGTGATATGTGCAAAATTTTACAGCTCTCCAAAATCTCTTGAGAAAATAGACCATGACAATCAATGAAATTTCTCTTTCTATTTTCTCTTCCTGCCATGGATATATACTTCCATAGATAAAGTAGTTCCATGGCTGTCATGTAGGTGTATGTAAATAAAGAGGAGCTTTTGAGGAAAACTGTGATAACATATCAGTTATGGCAGTTATAACTGATGGTTATATTAACTTGCATAACGACATTTCAGAATACAGTATAAGCATTAATTTTATTTGATTCTTTATACAATTCTTATATTGTATTCTGTCATAAACTTCCTTTTGGTTTCAAGTGATAGTAGAAATTCAACTGAATTCTTATGCTTCAAACACTCAAGAAATTGGAAAATAAGACCAATATCCAACACGTAATGCCACAGAACATATAAAATCTTTGCTCAGGCTCTTAAGCTTTTATTATTGATTTAGAAGTCAGGGTCTTTTCTTTCATAGTTTGTATTTGTGTTTCAGATCAATCCTGGGTTAAAGAAAGATGCATTTTAGCAAACTCAAAGAGCAGCTACTACCCTGTATATACGTTCTTGATAGATTTGGATCTCTCTATATATCAGTACAAGATATAGTACAAGCGGTAGTGTTTCCTCAAAATTTGTTTTCTCAAAATTTCCACACTGTGTAGTAATTATATAGGGAGAAGTTCAACAGATTCAATCAATATTTTTTTCCCATAGATAGATTTGATAGATTTCTATCTCTTAATGTTAATATAGGGACATAATTCACAATATTGAAATCTGGAGGTTTTTCCTATTGAATTTGCATGATTTTTGTAATGGTAAAATTTGAACATAAGAAACTGCTGCAAATCAATGTTCAGATCTTCTCTTTTCATATTAAACCTCTATCTGTCTATGCAACAGATGCATAGGTGCAAGGTGAATTACTGTACTTGTATATGTTCTTTAGATTTTTTCTGAGATGAAAGATATTATTGCTTTACCGAGCATTACTAATAGCAGAAAAAAATCTAATTCAGATAGATCCAATTTATAAGCAACTGAACTTTTCATTTAATTGCATTAATTTCCGTTTGAATCAGATTTTGTACATATAAAAGGAAAAAAAAGTTCTGTGATTACAGCAGCCTTTTTGCAACCCAAAGACAATGGATATACCACAATACATTGCCCATCACCAGATACATTATTTTTATTTCAAAATATTGTTTCTAGATATTCATCTCTGAAAAGTAGTTGGTGTAGTGGTTAGAATTAAAAGAGTTGTTTGAAAATTTGATAAAATAAAGTGATTCAGACTTGGTACAGCATCTGTACAGTCAGAGTAAAGGTAAAATTGATTTCCCCCCCAAAATAATTTATTTTTTCCTCAGAAATAATTTATTTAAAGCTTTTATAAAATTACATGATGATCTAATGAATTTTCTAGTAGATATAGATTTGAACTGGCTAGGATTAAAAAAGGAAAGAATTAATAATGTCACATTTTGCAATGTTTATGTAAAATGTAGCACACAACCCTGGGATTGTATGTGGCTTAAAGGCATTTCTTCCACCTTTTTAAACATTTTAATGACTTTTTAATTCTAATTATATTTGTTTATTCTGGTTCAATTCTGATTTTCATCATATTTATTTATATGGCTTTATTGTTTGTATCTGTGAGTTGGGCAATGTCTAAATTTATAAAGAATGAATAAATAAAATTATATAACAAAGATGTACTTACAATTAAAAATGATAATTGAAGTAATTGTAAATGAAGTACTTTGAATGTTGAAAAGTATTTTGTTTTCTCTTAAAGTGACATCTTAGGAAGAGGCTGCTTATCTATCATAAAGAGAGCCATATTAGTCTATTACAGAAAAAGCAATTATGTCGGGTGCTACATCAGATGCAGTTTGACATAGTCCTTTATGGACAAGGAGTACTTTAGTTCTTACTTCTAATTAATATGTAAAACTGTTTAAAAATCTATATGAAAGATAAAAGAACTAATGTTTTCCTACTTGATACTTGGTCGCAGCAATGTCTGTGAGGAAACGGAGGAGACAAGAGAGGTTATACTGAGATCAGCTATGTTTTAACATCACAAGTCCCACTCATTTTCTACATCTATAATACTTGCATTCTGTAACTTTTAACAGCAAATTTGGTGTAGTGGTTAGCCATTAGGCTAGAAACCTGGAGACTATGCCTTCTAGTCTCACCTTAGCTGGGTGACCTGAGCCAGTCATTCTCAATTCTAGGAAGGAGAACAATGGCAAAACATTTCTGAAAAGCTTTCCAAATTACTTATCCAGGCAGTCACCAAGAGATTAAAAAAAAAAACCTGACTGAAGGCACGAACAAATGCAGCTTGTAATTTTGATTCAATAATTCATGTAATAGAAGCTCTGAAGGATGTCACCTCAATTATAAACAACAGACATTTTTAAACTGCAGTTCCCTAACACTATAACATCAGAAGTTAATTTCTGTGACTCCATGAATAATTTCATTGGGGTTAGAGTTGGAAAAGGAATAAATTACCTTTGATAAATAATTGTAATCTATCTATCAAATAAAGAAACAATATTACCCTACATTTTAATCTAAGGAAATTTTCATTGGAAATAACACAGATTTAAAATAATATTTTAATAAGAAGGATGAACTTGTTTAGTTTTGCATAATTTTGCATAATTTCTGAGATTATATTTTATATATTTTTGGAATAGACATTCTCATTTACCATTCCACATCTGTTAGAGCTAGCTGGCCTATGGGTGGACAAAACAGGACATGCTTTGTCAGAACTCACTCCGAGTTTACCTCTTCAGTTTGCTCCCTCAGCTTCTGAAAATGATCCAGCTTTGAGTGTACAGACCATCTGGATGCATCTGTAAAGCCAGAACCCAGACAAAGAAAGGGGAGATTTGGCAGAAATACTGCTTGAATGCATAAGCTACTATGCTCGATATGTTGGGCTTTCAAGCCATTACTGAAATATCAACAGTGTCATATGTCTGCCCCTGTTTGCTCCATGCATGATGGAGAATTAGAAGTACTGCTAAGAATAGAAAAATATTCTCCAACTATTATGAACTTTAGAGTCCCTGAAGCACCCAATTTATAATTGCTTTTTTATAGATCCTCAGTATACAACTCTTTGAATAATGTTTCCTGCCCTGATTTTATTTACATTTCTAGTAAATATTAATCAGGTTGCCATTTTAATTCATACAATTATAAAATGCTGACACATGCAAATTGAGCACGCATGGTAGAAAGGCTGACCTAGATTAGCACTTTAGGATGGATTTCACAACCCAATGATGAAATTAATTAATTAGAAAGTCTTATTTCATGTTTATTGGATTATTCAAATAAAATGTCATCATTTTTGGGTTAGCTTTACAATATTTCTGAGGACTCTTTTGTTCATATGATTTGGTCTAGTATTGCCATGTAAAATAAATTATGAACATGTTAATACAATACTGATCAAGAAGGGTAAATGTATAAAACTGGCAAAAAGAATATTCCTCTGTACATGGAAATAATTAATCACTTCTCATGTTAAAATGGGGATCTGAGTGCTTTTAAAATTTATAGAAGTATCTTTAAACATGACTAGATAGATTACTAGCCTATCTTTCCAAATGCTCTAGATTTAATAATATGTTAAAAAAGTCCATTACTTGTTCATTAAGATTATATAGAATATTAATATTTTAGTTTCTTTTTTCTCTTAAGCTTTGGTTTATTTTAAAATTAAATAAAATTAAAATTAAAATTAAATCAGTAAAAGTTTATGTATACATTTGTGTGTATGCCTCTAAATGTACATGTAGAGATAAAGAGAACCATTGACAAATGGTTGTTAGACAGAGCAGAAGAAAGGTTTTTTTTGATGATCCTACTGTGTTCATACCTAAAAAAAAAAATAAGATTTCTTCAAATTTGCCTGCAAATGTCAGGGTATTATGACCTATACTTTAAAAATGATGTAGATGAAAAATTAAGGGCTTCAATATCTTCATAAATGATTTAGATGAGGGAATAGAAGGGGAACTGATCAAATTTGCAGATGACACTAAGCTGGCAGGAATAGCCAACACTCCAGAAGACAAGCTCAGGATCCAAAAAGATCTTGACAGACTTGAACAATGGGCCTTATCCAACAAAATGAAATTTAATGTGGAGAAAAGCAAGGTTTTACACTTAGGCAGGAAAAACCAAAGGAACAAATACAGATTAGGCAAAACATGGCTCAAAAAGAAGTAACTTTGAGAGGGACCTTGGAGTCCTAGTGGATGATCACTTAAACATGAGTCAGCAGTGTGTGGCAGCAGCCAAAAAAGCTAATACAATCCTTGGTTGTATAAACAGCGACATAGAATCAAATCATGTGAAGTATAATGCCACTTTATAAACCCTTAGTAAGGCTACACCTAGAAAACTGTATCCAGTTTTGGTCACCACATTACAAAAAAGATGTTAAGATTTTGGAAAAAGTTCAAAAAAGAGCAACTAGGATGATTATAGGCCTAGAGACTAAAACCTAGAACGGTTGCAGGATTTGGGTTTGGCTAGTCTAGAGAAAAGAAGGATTGGGGGGGGGCATGATAGCAATATTCCAATATTTGAGAGGTTGCTACAAAGAGGAGGGGGTCAACTTATTTTCCAAAGTACCAGAGGGCAGGACAAGAAACAATGAATAGAAACTAATCAAGGAGAGAAGCAATCTGGAATTAAATAGAAACTTCCTAATAGTGAGGACAATTAACCAGTTTGAACAGCTTGCCATCAGAAATTGTGGGTACTTCATCACTGGACATTTTTAAGAAGAGACTGGACAGTCACTTGTCTGAAATGATATAGGGTCTCCTGCTTGATCAGGGGGTTGGACCTCCAAAGTCCCTTCCAGCTCTATTCTGATTGACTAACCTTCTCTTTTCAAATAATTCTCACTGAGTTTAGGAGAATTTTAAGTAAGTTAGCAATATTTTAGAAATTTCCACTACGTGTATATAGTGTTTCCTTAGCAATTTTCAGCATAGATAAAAGAGGCTACTGCTTCTAACATTCAAACTTAATAAAGCCAAGAAAATATTCAAGGGAAATGAACTTTAGTTCATCCTAGCTAAATGTTTGTGCTTCCCACTATTCTTTAAATAGTTTGTAGTATAAGCAAGGTGTAATATTTATAATGAAGAACTTTGAAAAGAAAGATGTTTTGCCTCATTACATTTTAAGAAAAGACAAAAGAATATTCCTTTGTGCCTTTTGAATGATTTTTATTGCTTTATCTAGCTCAAAGAAAAAATAATTAACTTGTGTGCTGCACTCTATTATTCCATGCACTAACAGCTATTATGTTGCAAGGAATGACATAAACTGACAAGACAGATGATAGCTGTTTATTTATTTTTAATGAAAATGATCTTTATTTTATTCTTATAATACTTCTAACCTGCTCCAATGTCAAATACTCTGGGCAGCTTAAAACAACCCCTTCATCCCTCAAAGCCCTTTTTTCTATTTTGCCATGATAAATATAGTTTATACATAGATTCTTGTTCTGAAAGACCCCCCTGCCCAGAATTTTCATATATATTCAAGCAATAATCAACAGCCTAATAAAGAAGTACCAAGGAGACAACAACACTCTCACCAACAGTGATAGGACAAACTATTGTATATAAATGGAAAGCAAATTCCATTGCCTTCTACCAATGAAGATGTTACCTAGTCTGCAAGCAAACAATTAAACTCAGAGAGCACTAAGGACTCCACATTGATAGGTGAGCATATTTTATGTATATTTTTAATAGCCATTACGCCAACATGAAAAAAAAAATTCTTTCTACCTCTTGTCTGATTTGGGAGTGGGAGCTGGCAAAGGATTTTAATCATAAGGTCATTGCAAGAAATAAACTGCAAAATATTTTAAAGTTATCTCTAGTGCTTTAGGAATCTGGTATCTGGGTAAGAGACAGTGTATATCTTCACTCTCCCACTTCACAGGATGAGAAAAAAATGCAACAGAAATCCAAAGGATAGGTAATAATTGGGGAAAGTTTCCTTTTAGTTGAGTCCAACTTTGAAGTAGGGTCTTTAGCAGTTGCTTTTGAAGTTGCCACTGTCCATTTAATGGGAAGGGCTTTCTATAATCTACTTAATAAAACTTAGTGAAAAAGAAGGTGTGTACTATGCAATATCACATACAGATAGTCCTCGACTTACGACCACAATTGAGCCCAAAATTTATGTTGCTAAGTGAAACATGCTAAGTAAGTTTTGCTCCATATTACAACTTTTATTGCCACTGTTGCAACTGTTAAGTTAGTAACACAGTTGTTAAGTGAGTCTGGCTTCCTCATTGACTTTGCTTGTTAGAAGGTCGCAAAAGTTGATCACATGAACCTGGGACACTGCAACCTTCATATACGAACCAGTTGCCAAGCATCTGAATTTTGATCACTGGACATGGGGATGTTGCAATGGTCATAAGTGTAAAAAATAGTCATGTCACTTTTTCAGTGCCATTGTAACTTTCAGTGCCATTGTAACGGTCACTAAATGAACTGTTGTAAGTTGGAACTGTTGTTCTGATTTGAAAGTTGAAATGCCTACATGGTTTTTCTTCTACAGCATCAAGCAAACCATCTACCATGGATGATTCCTTGAGTCTGAACTTGGTAAAATATTTTTCACTTTAATATATTGTAATACTGGCAGAAAGTACCAACTTGTCTGTGAGAAAACATGTGCATTTTGTTAGCACTGATATTATAATATAATATATAAGACCTGTAGCAAGATCTTCACATTCCACAGTTGAAGTTTGGCAAAAGCTCTTCTACATCACAGGTTATGGGCCAAAAGAACTAAATGGGACAACAAGATGATGGCCAATCCATCTAAGATATTGGCCAAATAAGGTCCAACTTTCAGCAAATTTCAGTAACTTTCTTGGTAAAATATTGTTCCAATTGGTCATAGCTGCTAAGTGGTAACTCTAAAGGATATATCTTACCCAGAGAAGCCACTGAAAAATCAGCCTCTGGATGACAACCCATCAATAAAATAAGAATGGTGAACCTTTCCCTATCTTATTGCCATGAAACAAGCTCAAACATGGACACAAATCCAGATTTGATTCACTTATGTAAATCAAAAAGGAAGGAAGGAAGGAAGGAAGGAAGGAAGGAAGGAAGGAAGGAAGGAAGGAAGGAAGGAAGGAAGGAAGGAACGGTTAGGGTTAGGGTTAGGGTTAGGGTTAGGTCTCTCTCCCTCTCAAAACAATACTACAAATGGAAAACAAAATCAATATAAATACTTAATTTTTTAAAAAAATCTACAAATATAATAACTAAAAAGAGCAATTTATTTTAAAGAATATATTGAGCATGACTAAACAGGATCTTATGATTTATTTCCAGTTCATTGATAAAGAAGCAATAAGCACTTACTTTAATTCATGTCTAAAGTAGTACTTTCTTTCAAACAAAGCAAAACCATATTTTTGGGTATGTTTCAGGTTCCATAAATCTCAAGTTTTTCCATAATGAAGTTTTCATTTTTGATATATAATTCAATAGTACATTAACTTCTTTAAACTTTGGTCTCATCTCAAAATCATATTAACAATAGTCTGAGAATCATCCCTCATCTTCTGTAGGGCAAACTCACAAGCTGCATAAAAATATGAAAATTAGGAATCCATATAATTTATTCAGAATCAATCTTGTGCTGATTTGGGGTCCTTATTTTTTTCTGAGCAAATAATTGATATTTTTTTACAGATTTGATATATCCTGATATAAATTTAAATACAAAAGAAGAAAAAGATATTCTTTTCAAAAAACACAGCTGTTTTTTGAATATTCTCATGAAAAACAGCATAAATTCCTTTTCACAACCAATTTATTATCTGTACATTAGGGTGATACAAATCCTACCTTTACTTCACAGTGTTCATCCAAGTAAAATGCTACAGAACAATCAGTGGGTTATTGACAGGTAGGGTTTTGCAGTTTGGGGAAGTTAGGTTATTCTTTGGGACAGATTACATGTAGTCCACAACTTACAACAATTTGTTTAGTGTCTGTTCAAACTTACACTGGCACTGGCACTGAAAAAGTGACTTATGACCAGTTACAAACAACTATTGCAGTGTCCCCATAGTCATGTGATCAAAATTCAGATGCTTGGCAACTGACTCATATTTATGACGGTTGTAATGTCCAAGGTCCTATGATCACCTTTTGCTACCTTCTGACAAGCAAGGGAAAACTTCTGTCAATGGGAAAGCCAGATTCAATTAACAATTTAAGTTACTAACTTAATAATAGCAATGATTCACTTAACAACTGTGGCAAGAAAAGTTGTAAAGTGGAACAAAATTCACAGCAACAGAAATTTTGGACTCAATTCTGATCTTAAGTTGAGGATTATCTGTATTAGATTTTACATTTTGGTTTAAAAAAATAGAAAATTCTGTGGATACTATCCTGAAGCAGACAGAAGTTGTATTTATTTTCTAAACTCTGGAGAACTTACAGCAGTATGGATTGTTTTAAAAATAGAGTCTTTTTTCTTCTTCTTTTTAAATACCCAGGTAATATTATGTTTTTGAAAGGATAAAAAGCTGTTACATGCAGAAAGTACAAAAGGGGTTTCCAATCAACATTAAAATGGATCAGTGTCTTTCCTCTAATAAAAGCCGTCAATTTTGCCACCTCAGACAGCTCCCTCAGCGTCAAATAAATAAAGTTATGATATATGAGTTTGATGATTAGAAAAAATAGGTAAGAGAGAAAAAGAGAGTTATGTTGTAAACTTAGAGAAAGAGGTTAATTTATCTGCTGTAAACATAAAGTCAAAAGTAATTTGTTTATATTTCTTTTTATTTACTTTCAGCATTTTTGGCTTTAGTTTCTCTTCATTCTTTACCTTTTCCCTCTTTCCTGTCTTAAGTAGTAGCTTTTGTTAGTCTTTATCTTTCTGATTAAAAAAAAATCTAATCAAATTATATTTAAAATGCAAAGGACAAAAATTAGACACACTTTTTTCTGGTTGATGTTTATCTTTCCATAGATACAGTTTGTAGAAACCCAAATTTACTCTCAGTTGGATATTTGCAGAATTCTTTTTCATATCATTTTTACAGCAACAATGGCATAGTCTGGCATTTTTCCTGAACTGTGAGATGGGCAGCAAATAAATTGATAAATATATATTAAATGAATAAATAATTTTTAAATGGTAGACAATCTTTGCTTGAATTCATTCTGTAAAGTTTTGTTGATAGAAAATAACAGCTTGTAATAATTGCTAAAGATCCTATTCACTTGTGTTTTCATATGTGTATTAATCTGGATCATTTGGTATTTAAATTCTATATCTGGATTTCCAAGATATCAAGGCAAAAGAATAAAAATTTGGGAGATATTACTCAACTGGGAATTCAGCCCAGGATTCTCAGGATTGATGCTTTACCAGATAATTCCTTGGTGCTTGTAAAAACTAAAATAATATAAAAAATAATGTCCCTTCTTTTTCATCAGCTGTCGATGCAAATATATTTCTTGACATTATTTTGCTACTTGTAATAGAGATTTTCCTATTTCATTTCACAAGAACACATCTGAGATCTAAATATAATGACTGCTTCATCTGCTTCTTTCCATATTGTTTTTTTTATGTTAAATATTATTGTTCGTTTGAAAATGTTTTGCTGTTTTAATGGATAAGATATATGTTTCTATACTTGTTTTATGATTTTTCAAACATTTTTAAAACATGGTGTTTTTTCATCATTTTGTTTGTGCCTGTTTTTTGGCTCAATCACAAATCCACTGGTTTCTCATGCTGAAAAGGGTATGGCAAACAATTTATTTGAACCTACTATGATGTCTTGATTCCCATCCATATAAAGCCTATTGATAAAAAACCTTAGCTATAATATCCTTGACACTGAAATAAAAGTCATAAATTATCCTACTGAAAGCATTATTGCTTGTCTTTGGAAGATGCAAAGCAGCTTCATTGCAAAGTGGTTCACTTATTGTCAGGTATTACTCTATATAGCTATCTCAAGCTGCGAGCATAAAAATAGTTCTGTTATCACACAGAGAAGCCAATAAAGAAAATGAGCATCAACAATTATAGCAATATATCAAATCCATTAATGCAGTGGAAGATACTTGTAACCAGATAAAGGATTTAGACAATTCCTTCTGAACCTTTAACAATTACAAGCAGAAATAATAAGGTACAAGACGAATGTAAGACACTGAGGAAAGATGGAATATTTTACAGTAAATTAATGTATGTATCATAAAGAGTATTATAAAAAAAGAAAACCGCTTTGATATGTGGTAAGTGAAGTAGTTCTAATTGAAGGATGATTCCTGCACTTGTTTGAAAGCATAGTTTTTTTTCACTCAGTAAATCTACATTTTTATAGAGCGTTTGTTTAGATATTATCTTGCTCTAGGCATCTGGTACAATCTGTGGGGAGAAAAAAAAAAGATGAAATGTTGTCATGAGATAAACTCTAGCCTTTCATATTTGCATCTCTATGTCGGCTACAGATACAGTTCATGTGGTTTACATTGCAATGTCATGGCACACATTTTGTCTCTTTCTCCCTTCCTTGCCTCTGTCAGAAACCTATAGCCATATGGTCCATTTTTTAAAAATACACTCTAAGAACATTTTTTTTCAAATTTTAAAACAACTTCTTTGAAATATATGCCTTGACAGATTTAATACTGAGAGAACAAGCTGTCCAAATTTTGCAAAGAATGTAGGAATTCATAGGGCAATTATTCAATACATGAAGAAGTATATCGTTAATTAATTGCTGAGATTAATTGCTAAGTAAGGAATACTCATTGTCTAAATGTATTTTGGTAAAATAATTCTTTTGTAGTATTGTAATAAATAACAAGCAAAAATTCAACATGCAGAGCTTTTTTCTTTGCTAAATTGACAGTCTTCAAACATGTTGGTCTCCAGTTTGCAGCCACAACTTGTTCAACAAAATTGGAGAGCTCAGATTTGACTGATTTTAATCACCCCAGTCTAAGAGACCAGGAAGTGAAGGCTTAGGAAAAAATGTTACTGGCTTAAGATCCAGTTTTATCACATATATTTTGGCAAGTACACATTTATTGAAGTCAAAAGTTGAAAATGATAAGAAGCTGTTATCATATAGGTTTCCTAGAATACAACCACTCTTCTGCAAAGAGTCAAAGATATGGAACCACAAACAAAGTAAATAGGATATCATAGAACAAATAATTGGGAACGTATACTTGGCAAACATGCAGCTATAAATTAACAATGTTTATTTATAATAGAAGTCAAACTAAATTTAAGCAACAATGGTTTTCTTACATACAATATATCATGCAGCATGGCATATATAAACATCTACAGTCTCTCTTCTAAGAGCGCCCATATGTTATAAATATGGCAACTTTGCAGAAGCATAATAAAGGAAACTTAGAAACTGAGCAGCCTTTTCAACTAAGTTATTTAAACTTTAGAAAGTGGACTAAACGTGGACTATTAAATCTTTGCTTCAATAATAGCAGAAAGATTAAAAAGATTCTTGATTGAATTTATACATTTAGACCAAAATGGATTTTTACCAAAGAGAAAAATAAAGAACAATTTAAGAATAATTTTAGACACACTGGAATATTACGAAATGCACCCAGGGAAACAAATGGCTTTAATTTTTTTTAGATGCACAGAAAGCCTTTGACAATGTCAATTGGCAATTTATAGTTCAACAACTAAACCATATGGATTTTGGAGAAAATTTTATGATTATAATTCAAACAATTTATCATAGACAAACTGCTAAAATAATTGTGAATGGAGATTTCATAGAGAGCTTCAATATTAAAAAAGGTACAAGATAAGGATGTCCATTATCCCCACTATTATTTATCTTAACTTTGGAAGTGTTAAACAGGAATGTTAGACAGGATCCAGAAATCAAAGGAATGGAGATAAAAGATGAAAAGTACAAACTATAAGCATTTGCAGATGACCTGATATTTACATTGGAGGATCCGTTAGAGACAAGTCCTAAATTATTAGCAAAGATTGAAGAATTTGGAGAAGTAGCAGGACTGAAAATTAATAGAGAAAAGACTAAAGTTATAGTTAAAAATCTCACAGATAAACAAAAAAACCAACTATCAATAAAAACAGACCTGTAAGTAATTAAGAAAGTTAAATACTTGGGGATATATCTAACAGCAAGATGTGCAACAATAAAAGAAGACAATTATGTAAAATTATTAAAACAAATAAAACTAGATTTTGAAAAATGGAAAAATCTACAACTATCAATCCTGAGAAGAATAGTGACTGTGAAAATGAACATTTTACCAAAACTACTCTTTTTATTTCAAACAATACCGATAAAAATTGACAAAAAATTTTTCCAGTAAATTAAATATAGCGATATTGAAATTTATCTGGCAAGGAAAAAAAGCTAGAATCAGACTGAAAATGTTACAAGAATCAAAAGAAAATGGAGGCTTTGGTCTACTACACTGGGTCTTGTACTATCAAGCAGCCACACTAACATGGTTAAAAGAATGGATAACTCTTAGAAATAAAAAAACTATTATACTTAGAAGGGCATGACCTGCAACTTGGATGGCATGCTTTCCTATGGTATGGGAAAAACAAAATTCAATACTTTCAAAACCACTATGTAAGAAATGCACTGCTTTTGACATGGGAAAAGGAAAATCAAGAACTTACATGAAAATGCCAGGATGGATCTCAACAATGGAGATGTTTGCACACCCAAACTTACTCAATTATGAGAAACTTGTGACTTATAAAGATATTTTGAATACTGGTGGGATACTACAAACTAAACAAGAATTGGAAGAATAAGGCATTGAGCTAGCATGATGACCACACCTGCAAATACAAATGAGATATGAGAAAGATGCAAAAATATATGGTTTTTACAAAGACCAGACAACATTAGACCAAATACTATTGTCATCAGATGACAAACTGATTATGAAACTGTACAGCTTTCTGTTAAATTTAAAGATGGAAGATGAACACGTTAAAGAAACAATGATAACTTGGGCAAAAAACTTTGGGCACAATGTAGAGTTAAAAAAATGACAAAACCTATGGGAAAGAAATTACAAAATAACTAGGGCAGCTACTTACAAAGAAAATTTATATAAAATGTTCTACTTACCACCTGCAAGATTAACAAAAATGTTTTAAAATGTGTCTATCAATTGTTGGAAATGCAGACAAAATCCAGGCATGCATTATCATCTTTGGTGGACATGCCCTAAAGCAAAGAACTATTGGTCAAAAATACATAGATCGCTAGAAAAGATGATAGGAACACATGTAGACTATAAACCGGAATTATTTCTTTTAGGCATAATATCAGAAAATTATTATAAGAAATATGTATACTTAATACTAAATATATTAACAGCAGCGAGAATTATATTTGCTCAATACTGGAAAAACAAAGAAATACCATCTAAAGAAGACATAATTAAGAAAATTTTGGACTGTGCAGAAATGGATAGGCTCACATTGAAAATGAAGAGGAAGCAAGACTCAGAATACTTTCAAACATGGGAAATTTTTTATAAATGGTTAGAAAAACAGAATAAAGGATAGGAATTGGAAATTGTATTACTATCAATGTTAAACACATAAACCCAGATAATGTGTTGCTTATTAAATATTAAGATTATTACTATAAAAATAATAAAATATACATAAAAAAAGAAAAAAATGTTAAAAAACATGTAGACTTTAAACCAGAACTATTTCTTTTAGGTATAATTGCAGAAAAAGATAAGAAAGAAAATGTATATTTAATGTTAAACGTATTAACAGAAGCGAGAATTGTATTTGCTTAGTATTGGAAAAATTAAGAAACAACAGCTGAAGAAGAAATAATGAAGAAGATACTGGACTGTGCAGAAATGGACAGACTTACTTTGAAAATTAAAGAAAAGAGACTTCTTTGGGGATAAATATAATAGTCTTTCATTTGCATTTTTAAAAGGCAAATATCCTAAAATTCTATGGCAAAAGGACTTGCCCATTTAAATCCAGGGAAATTGAAACAATAAATCATGTTTCATTATATTGTCTTCTATAAGCATTTTAAATACATTGGCACTATACTGCTGGATTGTCGAGGCAGCTCAGATGAGTTTATCTCATTGTGCTTCTTTCAGATGTGAAGTGTCAGGTAACTCATCAAGTTCTGTGTAGCTACTGTGTAAAAGCAAGAGCAGATTATTCAACAAATAATGGACAATGAATTAAAAAAATAGTTGGATTGCTGATCATAAATAAAAATGTGTGACATTTGGCCTAAGAGCCAAATGTATTTTTCTTTGAATCCATACCCAATCATTGAGAGTCAGGTGGCATATAAACTTAATTTACTGTTATTAGATACATGACAGAATGAAATCACAGCTGTCAGTTTTTTTACTGTTACTGGCCTTCATGCATACTGAGTTTTTCCCAAGAATCTAGGATGTCATAATGTATTGGTGTAGTATATGTGTGGATCCATGCAGTGTGATGTTTTGTAATTGATAGATGGAAATTTTATCAATACTAAGATTTTTTTTTTAATAATTGTTAATAATTTTGTTAAACTTATCATATGGGAGAAGGAAAAGGGAAGAGAAGGAAGTTTAGGGTAAAGGCAAACAAAAAAAAAATCTTTGACTTCCAAATCTTTTTAGCACAGTAGAATAAGATAGTAACGTTACAGCTTCAACTTTTTACTTTTACATACCATATATACTCGAGTATAAGCCGAGTTTTTCAGCCCATTTTTGGGGCTGAAAAATGCCCCCCTCGGCTTATACTCGAGTCAGCATCTTGAAGCAGCTGCTGCAGCCGCCGCCGCCGCCAGGCAAGCCACGGTGGCTCGCCGCTCGCCCCCCTCCCCTGCCGCTGC
>NW_015386509.1:58069-84694 GCF_001527695.2 Protobothrops mucrosquamatus | reverse complement strand
GAAGGGGGGAGGCCTGGCGACGCTGCGCCCTGACGGGCGCTCACCGACAGGGCTAGGGAGGCCGAGACGGCCAGGGAGGAACAGCCAAAATGCCCCCTCGGCTTATAAGCGGGTCACCAATTTTTCCCAGTTCTTTGTGGGAAAATCGGTCCCTCGGCTTATATTCGGGTCGACCTATACTCGAGTATATACGGTACTTAATATGTACTAGCCATTTTTTCTTTTGCTTTTCAACCACAGTGAAATCTGGTGTGTTATGGCAAAGACTCATACAGACTTATACGGTGTATATGTATATGTATATGTGTATCTTATCATATATAGTGTGTGGTGTTTCTATGTATATGTATATATATTATAATTGTTAACTACTTTTTCAATTCTCTTTTCCTACCAATTTTTCATTATTGGCACATGATAATTTTTATGTTCTAGTACATTATTTTAATTACAATATTATATTTCTGTTTATAATAACTTTACATGAATCTGAATATATGTTCTACTGTTTCTACTGCTTCTTTGCACAATCAGCATTTTTAATGATTTGATGTTTTTTTTCAATTCTGGACTTGATTGCATTCGCTAACTAAATTTCTTTCTGAAAATATCAGTGAGTTGCAAACATTTTGAACTGTTGTGGTACTCTATATCATTCATTTACATCTCTCTGTTTATACTACATTTTAATTTTCATTAGCAGACATTATTTTTGAATATTTGGAAATATGGAAACCCAAAAATTTTCTTTCAGGAATAGTCTGTTGGGTATTAAATGCTATTTGAAAAGAATCACACATAAGGCTTATCATTAGCTCCTTTCCCTAATCTATTTTTAATGCAAATATAAAAGCTACATTGGCCGGGTGCTTATATAAACATTACGAATAGCTTTTTCTTTGCCGTTCTCCCCCCCACCCGTAAACAACAGTTGGATGTTAACATAATTGCAAAAGAAAATCTAGCAGCAATAAAGATTTTAACCTTTACACTTGAAAATGCTATGCAGTGAGAATTTTGGAAGACATATACTAAAGACAGGTGTATAATATTTGTAAGTGTAAGGGTCAGCAAAAATCTTTTACCATCTTCAGTACTGATCTTCCAAGCTTGACTGGAAATTAACTGTGTTAATTACAAAGTGCTGCGAGATCAGAGACCTTGCCTTATCAGGGTTCCTGAATACAGACAACTTTGTAACTGCTTCCGGCTGTATATATTCGGTTATATTTCCACTTTAGATTTGCTGATAAACATAATGTGATTGCAAGCACAAAGGTATGACTGGATTGTTGTCAGTCACTTCCATGCTTAACAGTTTTTGAATTACTGAAGAGGGTCAATAAAGAAAGCACAAATAATAGCAGAATAGATCATTCTTTTGGCATGCCTTTGATTACTTCTTACATACTTTGAAAAAATGGTTAATACAATGTATTTGAAAATAAAAAGTGAAATTATAAGGATTAATGTGTATATGTTAAGATTAAAATTATTTATCGGTAGGAACAGTACTTTGCATTAGGTAGCTCTTGGCTGATTTTTAAGGACAATAAAAGGAATCATACATGATTGGCAGTTAAGTGTGGAAATGTCTAGGAAATAGCTATAGATGAAACTGAGAAGAAGGCAATTTGGTTATTCTTCTGCATTATTAAGAGTTGAGCATTACTTGAAAAGGTCTTGACTTTTTAGTGGAGATACCTATAGATATATATCTCACAATTAAATCTCTCTTTCTCTCTCTCTGTTCAGAGTTAATTCAAAATAACTAGAATTTAGTTTAGTTAATTATGCCATGACTTTATATGACATATAACAACATATCAAAGCTTCAACAGTTATGAGAGTGCAGGATGACATTTTAAAAAGATGTGTTTTTGCAACTTTGTGTGTTGTCAAAACAGTTACCAATTAAATTGATATGATTTTGTTGCCTTCATATATTCCAAGGTTGGAATCTTAAACTGCATATGCTAACAACCTCTTCAATCTCTTTGTCACATAAAGCTAATGTAAGCTCATGCTGTCCCATGACTTCCAATACACAAGGCAACTCAAATAAGCAAATTAAACAAAGACTAGTAGATCAATAGAGAAATCTTCAAATGCTTCTTTGAACAATATTATTAGCTTGTCTCATTAATACATTTTTTGAGCCTAGTTGGGAGGACAAATTCTATCAGAAGTTATCCTTTCACAAAGTCATATTTTCTTATATCACCATTATTATTATTATTATTATTATTATTATTATTATTATTATTATTATTATTATTATTATTATTATTATGCTACCTGGTTGCCCTGGAAATTGTGCATTAGATATGAAAAATACTGTTGATTGGATTCTTTAATAGACTTGCCTTCTTGCTTTATGTGTGTGTCCACTGAAGACAAATAATTTCACTCCCACTCTTAACAAATTTAGAATTCCCTACTTCATTTATGAGTTGATCCACAGCCAATCAACAGTTATAAGTGATGTCATTTCTAGCCAATTGGATCCATATTTTCTGGAAAGTCACTTTTGTGATGAGACTTTACTGAACAAATAGATTACTTCTTGAACTCTATCCTCAAACATGAACAAAAACATATTGATATATATTATCAACTATTAAGTCTGAATATATATTGGTATTTATGAAAATCCAGAAGGACTCTCCATCTGTTCGGTGAAGGTAACAGAAATATAAATAATTATCAGTAAAACTGCCAATTGTAATTGGCAATTTTTGATGACAATCTTCTTCAATCTGATGCCTAAAATGGCAGTTCTGACTGGGAATTGTGGTCTGACACTTCTAGATCATCAGAATGGTAAAAGTATATAATAACAGCAATTTCAAAATTTCACTTAACCCTATTATCAAGAAATCATTGTATTTTAAGCATTTGTAATGATTTCATTACAATATATGAAATTATAAATTGAAATGCATATAATATATATATGCATAATATATGTTCTAATTCTAAACATTTGAAGACCTAAAATTATTTATAAATAATACATGGACTATCAATGGTTATTGAACAACAACAATGCATTACAACCACCTTGTTTCAATGAGTTAAATTGATTTTATTGAATAAACTGAAAGTAAAGATGGCATTAAAGAAGTCCAAAATTATATGTGGCTCTATTATATTATTTACTTATGAGTTAGTTTATTTATTGTCATTCCTTGGAATAAAGCAGTTTAAATAAATAATACATGTAATCATAAAATCAACAGTAAATTAAGATTTCTCCAAAATATTCCTGTTATTGTATATAGAGATGCTTTAATTCACGGGTGTCAAACTCGCGATATCACGTGACGTGTCACAATGTATCACGTCTTTTTTCCCATTGCCGGCAATGGGGTGGGTGCAGTTTTGGCATGACCCATCCAGCCCGTGGACCGGCAATTTGACATTTCTGCTTTAATGTTACACAATTTTACTGAAATATTAGATATGTTGAAATATTAGATATGTTTTCGTAGATTTTCACGGGTACAGGTATGCAGGTCTTGGCGTATTCAGGTCTTTTCCCGTGTAAGATTGAGAGTATCTTGGTGACGTTTCGATGAGGTCCCACTCGTCAGCTTCAGGCTGGGGTCTTTGGCTTCGTGCTTGTGCACAAGCACGAAGCCGAAGACCCCAGCCTGAAGATGATGAGTGGGACCTCGTCGAAACGTCGCCAAGATACTCTCAATCTTATGCGGGAAAAGACCCGAATATGCCAAGACCTGCATATATATATATCGGCTGGCAAAGAGGGGAGGAGAGCCTGTGGCTTGGTGGTTAAATCACTGCCTAGTATGTAAACTGCCCAGGTTCGAATCCCATAAAGGGTATGGCTAACTGATGAAAGCAGAACAAGCTAGAAATGGCCATCTTAGTCTCCCGATTTAATTCTTTAACTCTTTGTCAGAAAAAGAAATTTGGATATATATATATATATACACTAAAAATCCGACTCTTGGGTATAGTCATGATAAAAAACCAATGAAAGCCGAACACCAAGAGGAATATAAAACTTTAAAATTTAATGGGCCAAGCTTTCGTCAGAATCCTCTGACATCATCAGGGCCTTAAAACAGCAATCTGGAAGAAGCCTTTATATAGCGTTTGCAGCCTGCATCCGGCTCCTGCTATGTGTTAACGGACCCAGCTGTTCCTGCCGTATCTGGAGCAAGGCACCTACATCAACATAGGGGATCTCCTTGAGGGTTGTTTCTGGGAGAGGGGATCAAGACGAAGGAGGGGGGGAGGAGGGAAGGTGGACCCCCGTGGAGGAGACGGAGATGTTAAATCCGAGCTGTGGAATAGGGGGAGGAAGGAAGAGAGAAACTCGTGCGTTACAGATAGATGAAATGAAGGAGGTTTCCCCCACCTGGAGGGAGAGTGCGGAGAACAGAAAGCGCAAGGCACTTGCTGTTGTTTGGCTTTGTGTTCGTGGTCATGCCACATCTTTATGGTGGGTGTCAGTTTGCTTCATGTATGGATTGGAGGGGTTTAAAGTGGCTAATGATGCAGCTGTGGACTGGCTTCTAGTTTGTGGTCGTGCCTCATCATCTGTGTGGGTTTGGGTTTGTTTTTTGCGTGGATATGTGGTGGTGACATCCTGTGTGGTTTTCGTGAATGTGAAGCCAAACAACAGCAACGAAGCTCACCATCTCAAATCCCCCTGCAACTCAAACTAACCTGAGCACAACAAAGCCCCCACCCAAACAGAACACTCCCCCATCCAATCAGAGCACAGCCAACCCCCCATCCAATCAGAGCACAGCCAAGCTCCTTAACCAATCAGAACACACCTCCACCCAATCAGAACACAGCCAAGCTCCCACCCAATCAGCTCAAGCCCCACTGGCAGTTAAAAGGAAGAAACAGCTGCGATCACACACACTACTCCCAGAAGCACGAAGCTGAAGACACCAGCCTGAAGATGACGAATGTGACTTCGTCGAAATGTCACCAAGACACTTCTAATTCTACGCGGGAGAAAACCCGAAACAGCAAAACGATGCCCTGTATGGAGGGATGCCTCCTCCCCCTCCCCTGACGAGCAAATAAGGCAAGAAAAGAAAAGGGGTGGGAAAGAGAAGGTTAGGAGCGTAGCAGTATGCGGAAGAGCGGCTAAGAGTTTAACATAAGAGGATTATCGGGGCCCGGTCATGAGATCTAGGAGCTGGGTGCAAAAGGCACCGCTCCTATAAAAACAGCTACCCCACTGATGGCTAGCCACCCTGACGAAGCCGGGAGGAGGCCGGCGAAAGCTAGGTGTTTTAATGTTTTAATAGTAATAAACTTTTGTAATTTTTTACCTCCTGGTGGTCTCACTGTTTGTGACCCTTCGAACATGAATTTACCCAGGAGTCATCCTCCAATTTTTAGAATTTTAAAGGACATATATATATATCTATATCTATATATATATATCTATATCTATCTATATATATATATCTATATCTATCTATCTATCTCTATCTCTATCTCTATCTCTATCTCTATCTCTATCTCTATCTCTATCTCTATCTCTATCTCTATATCTATATCTATATCTATATCTATCTATCTATCTATCTATCTATCTATCTATCTATCTATCTATATCTGTCTGTCTGTCTATCTATCTATCTATCTATCTATCTATCTATCTATCTATCTATCTATCTATCTATCTATCTATCTATCTATCTATCTATATATATATATATATATATATATATATATATATATATATATATATATATATATATATATATATATATATATATATATATATAAGGTCAAACACCAAGAGTAAAAAGTACAAAAGTGTTAAAATTTATTGGGCCAAGCTTTCGCCGGAAACGTCCGGCATCATCAGGGCCATGATACAGCAATATGGGAGGAGTCTTATATAGCATTGGAGTCTGCAGTCTGCATCCGGTACCGTGACCGTGTCATTGGACCCAGGTGATTTGATGAAGTCGTGGGTAAAACATCTAGCCTCGTGTGCAATATTCCTCTGGAGTGTCTGCCTAAGTTGTTGCAGGATCCAGTCCTTTCTGACTCAGGGGAAAGAGTGCTCTTACAGTTCTTGTCCATTTGGTCTTTGAATTTATTTTTGTTTGTACGTGGGCCAGCACCTCGAGGTGTTATGTTGGTTTGTAGGTAAGTTCCTGGTGAGTTGTTGCAGGATCCAGTCCTTTCTGACTCAGGGGAAAGAGTGCTCTTACAGTTCTTGTCCGTTTGGTCTTTGAATTTATTTTTGTTTGTCCGTGGGCCGGCACTTCGAGGTGTTATGTTGGTTTGTAGGCAAGTTCCTGGTGAGGTCTGGTCGAGCTCCAATGCTCTGCCCAAGCCCTCAGCATTTGTTTTATCTATATTGTATTGAATGTTTCCACCCCCTTTCTTTCGCTCCGTATCTCCTCCTTTGTGTAATGGGTTTCTACATGCTGTAATCCTTCTGCTCCGGCCCCGCTCTGGGCACTCTTTGTTAATTATAGGGCCATTAATTGCCTGATCTTCATCAGTTCTGGAGCAGAGTTTGGAGTGAGACCCGGTATTTCTACCCCTTTGCCGTACGTCCATGTCTTTCCCTGCACAAATGGAGACATGCCACGCCGCAGTCAATTCCTCTGCGCTTCGTGCCTTACTCTTCTCATTGGCCCTCCCCAAGGTTTGACAACCAGCTGTTTTAACATTAGTATGCTGGTCCGGGCCAGATTCAATACGGCCACTGCACCCACGGACCTGTACCAAGTTCTTTACGTCCATGGGGTATATATATGTCTTTGTTTTCTCTCTGTCATTCTCTCTCTCAGGTTCATTAATTTTATGGTCAGTGATAAAGCCAAATGAATTTCTTTGGATGATATAATGAAAGAAACTCTGTGTTCTCCTCTGAATAAAATAGAGAATATATAGACAGGATTTTTCTACAAATCTCAAAGTATAGGCCAGGGCATATATTCCAAACTTCTAAAGATATAATTTGAATGGATTTTAGAATGAAAACTTAAGCAAAAAAATGTTTTATATTTCTCCCAATAGTCTGGGAAGGATGAGTAAATAATAAGGAGCAAAATAGGATAGCATTTATATGATACCAGATTATATTTCAAATGTTTCTCTGTAGTGCAATCAACTATACGGAACAACTAGTAGAATTAAACTGGAAGTGCTTATGTAAATTATTATTTAATTGTTATTTATTAAATATTTAGGAAACACATACCCTTGTAATATTTATATGCCATTTATTTTATATTTTGTTGTATATAGTATGTTTAAATATGTGTTATGTATGTGTACACTTTGAGAGCAAGCAACTAAATTTCATTTTTAATGTGTGCCATTGTGCCCACAGTAAAAATGACAATAAATGTTATCTATCTATCTATCTATCTATCTATCTATCTATCTATCTATCTATCTATCTATCTATCTATCTATCTATCTATCTATCTATCTATCTATCCAGTGAATAAAGTTTGTATCCCTTCTGATCATATAAATCAAAGAATCCTAGAAGTTTGTGAGACACCTAAAAGCATTGGATGTGGTCTCCAAACATACATATATCCAAGAGTTTATAATAAATTGCATTTTTTTATTCTGACAGATGCCAAAAATGTTAAACACTTATCCCTAGAATAATTATACAAGTTCTGTTTAATATTCATATTGAGATGAATTGAATCCAGACAAAATGAAGCACAGTAGATTTTAATTCTAGGTGTTGAACTCTTGGGTCATATACCTGTTCTGGATAAGACTCCTGTTAGCATGAAGTATCAGGTTTTCAGCCAAGATGTATATCTATACCCAACATTAACAGCAGGCCTCTATGGCACATACATTTTAAGAGGAAGCTTTTTTTCAGCTTCAGCTGGTGTATAAATCTATATTATTTAAATGTACCGATTACAATCTGTAAATTGCAGTTTGTAGAGAGTACAAAAGCATGGGGAATAAGTAGTACTCTTACGGATATCAGTCCTATTCTAAATATGAAATATATGTACACTTACAGTAATTTCCTCACATCTCATTATGAAATTGATTTTCACTATGGTGTCAGAAATCATAGATCTAAGATACTTTAAAAAATAGTAATCATAAGAAATAAAGGAGAAGAACAGAATAAGAACTATGGTACCTCCACATAAAATGTAACAAAAATATTGAAACAAAAAAGAACACATATAGAAAATAAAAAAGTGAAGCACAGACATGGCTAACCAGATATATAGTATTGGTTTTAGGAAAACTAACATTAAATATTATCAAAAGTTGGCAAAGAATACTAAAAACAACAAAATAGGCCTCATCAGATATATTTTAAAATGTAGACACCTTGAAAATGAAAATGTTATTTCAATGTTTGATGGTAACATCTTTAACAGATTGAGGGAGGGCCATAGAATAATATATCTTAATGTTAGGAAGTATTTGGCAAAGTTCCCTTGACAATATTATTAGCAAGATAATTTAATTTGGTCAATACAATCTGTATAATATGCAAATCAGATTAAAATTGTGCTTGTAGAGTGCCCATCAATAGCTTCTCAAACTGTACTGAAATATAAAGTGGGTACTACATACTGTATAACTGAGCCTTATACTCTGCAGTATATTTACTAAAGACATTTATGAAGAGGTAAAAAACATATTTGTCAAAGTTGCAGATTACACAAAATTGGGTCTGATACAGTGGTGGGATTCAAATATGTGAACAACTGGTTCTCTGTGTGGATTCTGCTTCCGGAAGTCCAGTCTGGGCCTGGGCAACAAAAAATTAGCTACCGGTTCTGCCGAAGTGGTGTGAACCGGCTGAATCCCACCACTGGTCTGATAGCTATAAGTCTAGAAGACACAAATGATATAACAATGGTAAGATAAACAAATGGGCTGAAATTAAAGGAATAAAAATTAACAGAAACAAATGGAAGATTCGTCATTTAGAAAGAAAAATCATGATCATGGATTATAGGATGTAAAATATCTAAATAGTGGTACTTGTAAAAATTCTGACAATCCATATACTAATAATTGATTATAAACTGAGCACAAGTCATCAGTGATATACTGTGGTTACAAATATATTGAAAGCATAGAATGAATGGATCTAATTTATATTAAGGCAAATTCCAGTTAAATGTTGGGAGGGAGAATTTATTGGAAATTACTTTTGTTTGGTCAGACAGTGTAAAAGATTAGATTCATTGGTTTAATTAGTGCCTTCAAATCTAAGGTTTCTATGATCTACTCTACATTTCCAGGTCATTAATAGGTCTTTTGCTGGCACTGCCATATATACATTTTATGGAACAAATTGCTCCTTATTCTTTGTTACGTTTTAGGATAAGCTCTAGCCCGGATTAACCAGTAAGCAAAATAAACATATGCTCATGGTGCCAAGGTGAGAGGGAGGTACACAACAGAGTATTTGTCCCAGCTATTTTATCCTTAATTCTTTCACTGCCACACTTGAATTTCAGTTTCAATATTTATTAAGTCTTAATGTCATATAAATTAAGCAATGGGAGGATTAAAGAACACAATTGTTGGGTTATGCTTAGGATATTAGTTGGTCCTACTCTATGTTCAAGACATAGCTTTTTAATTAGAGCTTTTGGAATCTACGTTTATTTGTGGATTTTACTAGTGTATGTCTGATTTTCCTTTTTCTGTAGCTATTTCATCAAAACCTGTTGCATAACTTAATAGTTATCAGGCTGCTGATCTAACTTCATCTTATAGTACTAAGAGCTTCTTGTAAATAAGGAATATCTTCAAATGTATATTTGATGTTGACATTATTCTCTCTCTCTCATCCCTCTCCCTCTCCCTCTCCCTCTCCCTCTCCCTTCCTGTATGTGTGTGTCATCTGTCTGTGTGCATGTGTACTATATATATTATAGATATATGTATGAAATAATGTATAGTTTGGTATGTTTCTTCCATCTTTCATTCTTCAGAAACTTTTGGAGTCTTGGATACCATTTTAATATTGTTTCTTGTCTCTTCTCCCTGAAATTCTTCCATAAGTTGCTTACTGAGATCTTGGTATTAATTGTCTTTGGCTTCTCTTCTTGGCAATTTGCACCATTTGTTTTGGTATCTATTTTGCTTTCTTTTTCTTGATCTTTGGCCATGTTTTTTTACATTTGTTATTTTAAAAAAATTCTCTATTTTCCTTCGTTCTCTATCAATGAAGTTCAGGATTTTGAAGAGATTCCTGATATTCTGCTTGAAACAAGCCAATTAGTTTGCTCAAGATTGTATTTTGGAAACTAGTTAGCTTTTTTCTTTTTTAGGTTGACTTGGAACTTGCACATGTGCAATTCATGTTTTGTCCTACAGTTGCTCCTTAGTCACATCTTTGCTGGTTTTTTTATACATATTTTATTAATTTTCTAATTCTATAATCATTTTCCTTTAACATTTTAGGATTGGGTAGCTTATATGTTGCTACAGAAATAACTATTAAGTTATGCAACAGGTTTTTATGAAATAGCTACAGAAAAAGGTAAGCAGCAAAATAAGAAGGGGTAAAGGTTCTAACTAGTATATTACAGATAATCTGGAGAGTAGCACAGAAGTGAAACATACCAGCACTAAAGAAAAGAGACTTAACAGAGAGTGCAAACTACTGTACAATATACTTGATTTTACTTGCTAGCAAATGATTGATTAGGATCATCCAGTGTAATCCTAGATGGGAATAGAATTGTCAGATGTTTCAACTGGTTTTAGAAAAGGTCAAAGTCCAAGAGACATTGCTGATGCTTGCTGGATAATTAAGAAATCCAGAGAGTACCAAAAAGAAATTCAGTGTACAATTTATTGATTATACAAAGGCTTTAAATTGTGTTGGCTATGTTAAGTTATAGTATATCCTCAGAAAAATGGAAATCTCAATGTCCTGATATGAAATATATACACAAACAGAAAGTCACAGCAAGATGGCCCATGACAAATTCCTTTAGGTCAGCAAAACAGTAAAAAAAGTATACCCTCTCTCCTCATTTATTCAGCCGAAGATATATTGAGAAAGGCAGGACTGGAAAAAAAATAGTGTGGTTTTAAAAATGAAAAAACATCAATAACCTACACTATGTTGATAACACTACTTTGATAACTGAAAATGCAAATGATTTTCAAACTCTGCTGATAACAGACCAAGGAACACAGTTAGAAAAAAAGGACTAAGATTAAAGGGACTGCTACAGCAAACAATTTTAGAAGTAACAGTGAAGATATTGAATGGGGGATATAATCTGCTTTTTAAGATTGACTATCAACAGTAAAGGAACTAATAGTTAAGAAATACTCAATTGTCTAGGAATTGATAAGGAAGAACTAAAGACCTTGGATAAGATGGTACTATAGTGATAAAACATTAAACAAATATTTTTGTAAGATTTTATAGTTTGGTATATTTCACTTAAAAATATTTTTTAGCTGAATGTTTGAATAGTGGTATTCTTTCAGCATGTAATAGGATTATGACATTGATTCAGTCTTTACAATGTTAGCTAGCAGTTGGTACTCATGAACTCTATTATGTAGCTGAACACAAGGAAAAGAAGATTAGTTTGGGCAATAATAAGCAGCTTTTCTTTAAACACTGTCAAATCAAGCCTACGTACCTACTAACTTGATAGCCATTCCCTGTTAGTAAATGGTAATCATATCAAAGTACACTCTGCTGGCTCTGTGTTCATACTTTAATATAAGTATATTCTCCAGAAATCTATTGTAGAATAATACATGTTCAAATGGAAGGCAATTTTAATGACAATCACTGATTGTCATAAATTGTTTGAAAATGTATTGCTTAAATTTATCACTCTCTGCTGAAACGATGACTTACAGGGAATACATTATGGCTTGCAGTAGAAACATAATTTACACAGATTATATTGGAGAAGAAACACTTTAATGACAGCTATAGATATTTTGTATAACAGTATATAATAATAGCTCATATTGTGGTATGGGTCACCACAGTGTGCATAAAATGAGTTTACAATATATTGAATGAAGTAATACATTTTGGAATTAGACTAGAGGATTGGTTTTTTTAAATTTTATTAATTTTCCAATTTTACAAAACTCGAAGTGTTAAGGAAGCAACATGGTGATTGGGTAATCCATAATCGAATAACAAGCTCTTTCATACATATGTCAGGTTTCATAATCAAAGATTTCCTCTCTATTTCCCATGGTTATTGTATCACATTCAAATTAATACATTGCTAGTTATAACTCAGTTGGTTAAGACATTTATCAATATATTTTAACTTATATGCCTCCATGTCCTGTTTTTAAATTTTACCTAATTTCAATTACAGTATTCCAGTTAGCTTAATATCCATAGTCTTTAGATTTTGGGTAACCCAAAGTTCCCTTAGTTCATTACAAAATAATTGTCATATCTAAAATACATTTATTATTTACTCAGATCTTACTTTATTTCACAAACATATTCTATTTCTCATCCTAATACCTCATCACTTACTAATAAAATAACCTTTATCGTCTCAGTCCAACTTCTATATTATAATCCAAGACTATTATTCTAATGACTATTTTTTATTTCCCTTATAGATCTAAATCCTAAATATTAAATCAATTAGTATCTTTTAAAGTCTCCTTAGGCCATTAAATGAGATTTTAAGCTCTTCCATTATAGGTCACATAAAAAAACCCATTTTTAAAGTATAACTCTAGCTTTCTTTTTGTGCCAAGCAGGCTTCCATAGCAGTGCCTTTAACTCCTCAGATGTATCTCCCTTCATTCTTACACATGTCATTTGAATCAAGGGAGACCATCCAATTATCAATTTTTCAAGGAAACTGGACCTTTCATAATCATTAGATTGTTGGCCTAATAATTCAAGTCTCCATATTTGTCTTAGTAAATTTGTCGTCAGTTCAGTCTGGTCTTCTTCTTCTTCCGGTTTCAGCTGGTTTAAGTAAAAAATCATGTTCAGTATTGTAGTTGTTGCTTGGTTGTCTGGTTTATCTAGATTCTCAATGTTCTGTGCATAGGTCTTCAGCATCTTCCATCTAAGTGTTGCTTTCTTCCATTTCTGATGCTGTTAGAATTGCAGATTTTTTAGATAAGATCAAGGTTTGGTTATCAGGGTTCTCAGTAGGTTGTAGCTGGTATTTTTTAAAGTCCACTTTAATGTTAATTCCTTCCTCTTCTGTTGCCTTTTGGATTGTAAGTTCATCAGTTGAAATCTGGGCTGTATTTTGTAGCTTTGAGGTGGCGCTTTTATTTTTCAGTCTGGAATTCATTAGCTCAGTAGCCTCAAGGATTTTTTCAAGTATAAGTTTGTAGTTAAGTTGTGGGCAGTATTCCTCCATTTCTAAGGTGTTTACAGATAGTCCTTTAGTGGAGGCTATTTTTGATAAAAGTCAATAAGTGTCCACCTCTACTATAGAGAATTGTTTTCACCACCCAGCTGTTTCAAGTTCTTATCTTTTTTGATAGTGCCAAAGATGAATCTTAGTTTCACAGATCTCCCAGTCAAAAATAAATTCACTTGCTGTACCAAATTTCACCACAAGATGTCTCCGGTGACATGTAAAGTCTTTCCCAAACTCAAGTTAGGTTTTTATCCGGTTTAAAAAAATATTCTTTTTTTTTTCAGCTTAACTGATAGGTAACGTAATAGGTCCCTGTAGGAATAGCAACCTTTTGGGACCCCAAAAATCCAAAAATTACAAGTCCAATTATTTAGTCATTTAGTTTAGTTCTTTTTTTCCCCCGACAGCTTTATATTCCCAGAGTAGGCAGAAGCCGCCAAGTTAAGAAGGGGGAAAAAATTTCCAAAGGCTTTTACAGGAAGGTAGTTGGGATGCAAGAAAGGTAAGGTAAGGTCTCACCCGATTCCTCCGTGTTGCTTTCATTGTTGCTTTTGGCTTTTGGCTGGTATGGCTTAGTGATCGGCCATGTTAATGACTGATCTTTTCTTTGTCAGTCCAAAGGAGCTGCCTTGGATCAAATGGAAGGGCTGCCGCCCTTCCACGATCTGTCAAGGGTCCTCCTGAGGGTGGTCACCCCTTCAGGGTGACTTTTGACCCTTTTCAGGGTCATCTGACAAAAGAAAACTGGACGGCAGAGAGAGCGCTCTCTCCGCTGTCCACTGGTGCCATGATCGCAAACTGGAAGCTCGACTAGATGATTGTTAAGCAGCCAGTGGCAATAACCAAGGAGTTTTCACTTACGTTGGGACAGAGTGTTTGAAAAAAGACCTATCCATATATGTAAGCCAATATATGCTTAAAAATGCACATATTGGGTTACATATTAAAAACTATAATAAAAACTGAACAAAAATGAGCGCTTAGGAAAAATTATTTTAGAAATGGTATAAGACAAACTTACTTTTAATAATATGGGAAATAAAGCAAAAGTAAGATAATCATCCATCTTCTCCCTTTAAGGGAATTAAGCCATGAAATAAAAGCTGGTTCAAAAGGTTTCATGGAAGGATCGGATCTAAACATAACTTTTCTTGCTTCTAGTGTTACACCAATATTGCTTTTATTAATTACCCAACTGCATTTGTGGTCTCTTATAAATGAGTAGTTTATCTATACTGGTGTATGACTGCAGTATGAACTGAATCAAACAAGAAAATGAGCAACAAGCAGTAGCTGAGAACTATACATTCTGCAATGAAATATTGAAGAGCATAATTCTGCGAGTCCTTCTTTTAGCTTCCTATTCTCAAGTACAGTGGGGATTGTCTTCTCATTCTCAATACTAAAGTAGAATTCAACTGAGTAGATTACATGAAACAAGGGACACAGAAAGCAGAAAGCAAAATGTTATATATTACTTTTTATAGCTACTGCTACATTGGATTTTTTTTATCTCTTCTGTTGATATATTTTATCTTCTCAAAGACAAAATAAAATAGTTTAGCATATTTATTTTAAATACACCACATCTAAAATTGAAGTAATTCTGCTAATCATCTTAAAAATTCATCTCATGATTTACAAACCATGATTCCTATGCCTTTCTCTAATTTATTTAAATTCTCAGTAGTGGTGCTCTGATTAACTTGATTTATTTAAAAAGGAGCTGTAACCCATCTAAATTAAATGGAGTTTGCCTGGTTGTGTTTTAACATGGATTAAATATTGTACACTTATCTCTCTTCCAATTTTCAAAATTATTATTTCCCTGAAAAATAATATTCCCACTTCTGTATTTCATTCCCATAGTTCTTCCACATTTACTTTCTAAAGTTAGACATTATATGGTTTCCTTTATTGCTGCAAATTTCAAACATTATTCTTATTGTTTTCTGTTACTTAATCCCTCAACCACAGTGTCTAAGTTACTATTTTTAAAAGTTCAATGGGAGTATTGTAAATGATGTCTATTCTTCTTAAGGCTTCAACTGAAATATAGGAAATTAAGGACCACTGGATAGAAACTCCCACATCATTCAGCAATCTCATAATTACAGAAAGTGTATCCTTGCACCCCTACCCTTAGAAATTGCAGAGTTCAAGTTCACTGTGGCTGATACTAGGAAAAATATTTGTACATGGCAAATAAGAAAGGGAAAAAACTGGGTAATTTACAGTAAATTTACAGTAAAAAGATAGATGCAAACTGGTAGGAGCCAGGATAAATAAAATAATTAAATTAAAATGTGGTTGAAAAGGACATTATAAAATCATGGGAGGAGAATGGAAACTTCTGGGGATGGTAGGAATAAGAGAAATATGTAGACATAGCAGAGTCAGAGTCTGAATTGGAATGGGCTCTTTTCTAAGGTCTAAAAAGGACTTTTTTTCTAAAAACAGAATGAAATATATAAATTGGTGAGTTTGCTATGCAAGAGACATAAGAAAGATTAGCCTGGCTATGGTTTATGGAAAAAAAATGAAGAGATGCAGTCATTAACAGCCATGAGGGCAGACAAAGGGAGACACTATAATAAAACTATATAACTTATTTATTTAGATCCAATGACAAGACACAAATAAGAAAGGCAGAGATTGCATTATGATAAATTCATGCATGTTTAATCCTATTGTAACAAAGGTAGCCTAATGATTGAAGAATAACATTAGATCATTTTCTCTATCTCTGAAACAGAGATGACTCACGAGTAATCAAAATACAGAAGAAAGGTGGATTCTCTTTCTGCTCAGTGTTCTTCTTAGGAGGCAATGACATGCAATGATGATGGGATGGGCAAAAGGCACAAAGTAGACTGCTGATAAAAGCAATATTGTGACATTGTGCTTCTTTCCTCCACTACATTCTATCAAAGGCCAAAACGGGTGGAGCTTATGCCACAATAATCTGTTTTAATAATCTGGCAGTTTTTGTATCAAACAGAGATGAAAACAGGTAGGAACACAAGGAAATCTATTGGCATCATCTCAGGAGGAGAGTTATGCTGGCATTATCACCAATTGTTAGACCTACAAGATAAACCAGATCAAGATACAGTCACCATTTAGATTTAAAACTATTTTTAGAATAGCTATAGTCACAGAATCTTGCAAATCTGAATATGCTTCCCCTCTTTCTTCTATTATATTTATGGGAATTATGGCAATGCTGTCTTAGGTATTTTTGTACATATCTACCTTCATATGGGCTTAAGACACGTTTAGCTGTTCTTTACCTTGGTAATGGATTTTCCCTCTTTCTGCCAAGACTCTATTTTGTTTACACCAGCAGACAAAATGCCCAATGGATGTCCTAGAGCAGTTTGGGACTTGAAGAGCAATGACAAGGAGCAACGGGAAAGACAGAAAAGGATTGGAACAAAAAAAAAAAAAGCTAGAATAGAAAAATACAGCAACACAGGAGAAGAAAAAAGAGAACAAGAAAAGTGATATATACAGTAGCCAAGGGGAAAGAATTTATTTTTTTTAATATTGTGTGTGTGTGTGTGTGTGTGTGTAGGGTGCATTGCTTTATTGCTTACTACAAGTCTTCTTGCAGGACAAAAGAGGAATAGCACAGTCATAGTGTTGCTTGAAGTTCTTATGTCTAAAGAATGTTGTCTAGTCTGGTGTACTGTTATTGCTTCTTATTGATAGTAAACTGTTCCTGTTTTACACAATCAAATTGCAATTGTTTTTATTGGATTTCTCAGAAGAAAGTAAATTGATCTGTTAACATTCCCACTAGGTTTATATTTTGTTTAAATTTGTTTAAACTTGTAACTTGTGAGGGATCTTGGGGAAGCCAATTTCTTGTACCAAGAGCAACATCTGCTTTAATACAATATCTATGTTTAGAATTCAGTGATGGCTTTCAACAGATGAATTATTTCTTCTTTCTGAAGTTGTATTGATTAAATGGCCTTTAAGTTTTCAGTTCAGTGATTCTTTCATTATAAATAATCAATGGAAAACTTGTAAACTACTAAACTACAAAGTTTCCTAAAACAAAATAGGTGTGCAATATAGAAAGCCAAATTTTCTCCAAAGTCCCAAGAATTCTAATTTAAGGGGGAAAACTATATCTAACAGTAACATCTGCAATTAGCTAATTTTTCTGTGTTATACATAAAATAAAGCCATAGTCTGCTGCAGCATATATCAAAGGCTAGCTTGAAATAACGTTATTTCATACGATTTGTGAAATAAATTTATGAACAGATGGTGTGAGAATCTGACCTGGTCTATTTTAATTTACTAACCTATTTTCTTCACATTTTTACCTAATACTTGCAAAAATTACTTTATTTCAGTAAGTTTATTTATTTCTACCTGGCACTATGATTTACAAAGGTAAATGTTGACAAGAGCCATGTTGAAATAGTGGCTAGAATGTAGTATTGCATTGTACTGTTGGCAGCCAGAAGTTTGATCCTCACCAACTCATGGTAGATTCAGCCTTCTAGCCTTTCAAGGTTGTAATTCATATTAAAGTTATGATCTATCTCTAATGCTAACCTGTTATTTAGATTTTAGAAGGTAGATAATGCATAAGCCCTAATGAAAAAAGAGCTATTTTATATAGTGATTGTAAAGAAATAGAAGCTAAGCATAAATAACAGCTAAGATAAATAAAAACACTATAGAACAACTTTCTGGCACATTTTTCTGATTTATTGTCTCATCAACTGCAGACCACAATCTAAATGTTTATACTTTATTTTGAATATTAAATATTAGCTATAGTATCCATTTAAATTATTTTGTCTATTACTTGATTGGTCTCATTACTTTTGTCCTAGCAACTGATTCCAAATGTCTAAGTTTGCCCTATTGTGCAATGTGGGAGCCTTCTTGCTTAAATTTGATTAGACTTCTGATACAGATATATATTGATAATTTTACCATTGCTGCATATTCACCCATTTTCATCTGCCAATCTGATATTGTCAGCAAGGTTCCTTTTTTCAAATGCTGTGCCAATTGTTAACATTTTGTAAATTATAGTTTTTTTATTTGTGATTTCAGATTACAGTAAATAAAATATCAGTAGTTTCAGTTCAGATTTTGCTTTTAGAATTTTGAGAATATTTTAATGTATTTCTTTCGACTTAACCTCTGCAAATAATAAATTGGTCCTTCATTGTTATGAAATTTACAGGATTTACTGTTATATGATTTGGCTACCTTGATAAATATTGATAGTTATGTATCAGTTGTGTAAACTATCTGTACTATTTCTTCTTTAAATTATACCTTGGAATACATTTTATTGATCCCCCCCTATAACATCTTTTAGTGATTATTTTTTTGAAATTTTGCATCTAGTTTATCTACATTTTGTATTATTTGTCCCATCTCCCTGTTATATATCTATAACAATTTATACATGCATCCTTTTAGGTGATCTTGGTTTTAAATTTTGACAACTTTTTAAAATCCTTCCTTCTTTCTTGATGTCACTTTTTATTTTTCCAGCAATCTGTAAAGAAATCAGCCATGAAAATTCCTATCTTTGTTAAGTTGAAGGTAGAGTGAGCATCCTCATGAATTCAGCAAGCATGTAAGGAAGAGTTATATTCTTTGCTAGATTCTAAATACTATTAATGATTTTTAATTATTACTTAGGGTGGCCTGTAAATCATGTACCTCTTATCAATTCCATTTCCTTTTTTTTTCTTTTTTTCCTTTAGGATTAAAAATATTGACTAGAGAAAAGTCACTTAATAAACATAATGTAGTTTAACCTTAGTGCAGAGAAGATTCTAAAATAGACTCATTAATGACATGTTAGTAGTAAACAGGGAAAGGATTTACTCATTAGCTTGCAATTTCATAGATGTGCTTGTGAATCATTATGCTGGCCAACTAGGTTGGGTGATAGGTAGGATTTCTCCTGTAATTGTTGCAGATCATCATGTATATATGTATCTTGGGGCTATTAAATCTTTTTCACAAATACAACAATATTAGGCAATTGAAAGATACATTGCCTTTCTAATCAACGAGTGGTGGGATGACCTGGATAATAATTTTCCTGATGAAAAGCAATTACATTCTTTCTTCTCTGGATATAATAATAAATATTAAACTGAAATTCTTAAATTACTTACAGTAAAATAGTCTTGTTTTCTTGCTTTTCTTGCTGCCAAAAATCTACCAGTGCTGTGACTCAAAATAAATGTAAAATAAAATAAGTCAAATAAAATATGGATAAAAGTTTCACAAACACCTGCTACAAATCACTAATTTGCAAAATACATAATTACAAGCAGCAATAAATGCTTCCATTTATCAGTGTGAAATATGACTATCTGAGTGAGACATCACCTGTTTCCCCCTATAAATATTAACTTGAAAGACAAAATAATAAAAATATGCTAGTAGAGTATAGAATAATAAATATTCTATACTCTACTAGCAAACTCAAAAAGGCATGTATTCAAGTTAAATCCAACAAACAAACCTAAGTATTAGGAAAATGTCCTTGGAAAAATGTAAATTTTCAGAATGGGATACATATATGCATTTATTGAAGGAGGAGGACAGGAAAGATGAACTTATAAAAGAGAGTGGAAGCATAAAACAATGTGTTTATTTGATAAAAATACTGTTTACAAAAACAATATGAAACTGAGATACTAATTTTAATTGAACTTGACTGGATCACTTTTTACTATAACAGACAATCAGAAGACAGAAAAATGGCATGGGACCAGGTTACCTGAGAGACTATTATCTTCAATTACATCTACCCAGTGCTTTTTTTGTTAGAAAAAAGGTGCCGGAACTCAGCCTCCCCTCCCTGCCAGACCATTCCTTGATTCGCAACCTTTCACTCCCCTCCCGAGCTGGACTACCATGCTAAGGTGGATGGGATGGGTGGGGTAGGCCTGGTCCCCCTCCGCTGTTTCAGAGCCAGGGGGGAGTGATGGTGAATGGCTCCACTACCGCTGTGCGCCACTGGAGGAGCTTTCTTTAAGCTTCGCCCCACAGATCACCTGCCCGGGTGCAGCCACCGCTTCCTTGTCCTCCACCAACTCTCCCGTGGCTTGTACCATGACTGGGTGGCACAAGCCTTCCCCGTCACCTCCCTCCACCAGTCCTTTGTCATCTGTCTCATGGAGAATGGAGAACACAGCACAGGGATACAGAGCAGAGAACAGCACTAGCTTGCTGCCCTGCATTGTCCCACGTCTCCCTTCTCCCTTCTGGAAATGGCAGCCCCGTTTCCTGACGCTTCTCCTCCTGGCGCAGCTCCTCCCTCTTCCTGAAAGCATTTCTTTGCTAACCTGCTTTCCAGCTCTGACATGTTTCTCTTCTGCTGCAGGGAAACGGAGTTTGTGGGACTAAAAAAGTTCAGTCAGACCTTCCAACTCTTTGTGAGATCTTTTTTTTTCGCAAGAAGTTGAAAGGTCTGACTGAACTTTTTTTAGTTCCACAAATTCCGTTGAAAAAAGGTGATGAAACACTGTTCCATGTGTTCTATGACAAAAAAAGCCCTGCATCTACCCATCAGATTCAGAGGAGTGACATATTTTGGGTCTCATCAGTCAGGGAGTGTTGTCTGGTGGAAACCAGAAAAGAGCCTTTTCTGTTATGGCACCTGGCCTGTGGAACATCATCCTTCAGGAGATCAGATTGGTCCAACCCTGCTGGCTTTTCACAAGACCCTGAAGACATAGTTTTACCAATAAATATGGGGACACAGGAATGTTGTGGAGCACTGCATTCATTCTTTTGATGAATGGGACTGAAGACTATGAGTTTTAT
The DNA here is from genome assembly GCF_001527695.2 of Protobothrops mucrosquamatus. Classification (NCBI taxonomy): domain Eukaryota; kingdom Metazoa; phylum Chordata; class Lepidosauria; order Squamata; family Viperidae; genus Protobothrops; species Protobothrops mucrosquamatus. The sequence goes on along the minus strand of NW_015386509.1, from coordinate 63,497 downwards.
GTATTTGGTGATAGTTTTTAATATATGTCTCTCTCTCTGTGTGTATGTGTATACTGTATATATGTATGTGTGTTTGTGTGTGTGTGTGTATACAGAGAGAGATAGAGATACATAAATAAATACATATAAAGCATAATTCTTAACCAGTCTTGAAAATATTACCCTAATGGCATATATGTGTGTAGTGGGGTGCCCCAGGGCTCTGTTCTAGGCCCAGTGCTCTTCAACATCTTCATCAACAATTTGGATGAGGGGATAGACTCGAACACTGGGCGCTATCTAACAAAATGAAATTCAATGGTGAAAAAAGCAAGGTTCTACATTTAGGCAAGAAAAAGCAAATGCACAGGTATAGTATAGGTGGTACCTTGCTCAATAAAAAGTAATTATTTCTTTTTTAAATTTCTCTTTTAAATTTCATACTTTTGGATAGAGAGGAAAAACATAATAGCACTATAAAATAACTTACAGAGATTGTGAAATCAGCCACTTGTCCAATTTGACAATTGCTGTTCTGTCATTTTATTTCATTAATACTGATTCATATTGTAGTTAGCATGAACCTTAGCTTCTGTCAAAACATATTTGACACATTCTCTATCACAGAAAAATACAATCATTCCAATACTTCCTCTCTTTATTTAAAACAGTTGCTGACAATCTTATAAAATCAATCTTTCTCCATCTCTCTCTCAATTTATCTTACTTAAACCTCATTGAAACATGCTGTAAGTAAACATTTTCAATGTTAGGGCTTCTTTGGGTCACACTAATGTATCAATGTCTCCTTTTAAGTGCTTTGGGTGGATTTTTTCCATTAACATTTTTCACATTGTGGTACCTGAGTAAAATTGGTATATACAATATCACCCTTTCTAGACCTAGATGTCCTCCAGATATGTAGATTTCAACTTTAAAAATTTCCTAGCCAACATGGCAATTACCAAAAATTTTGAAATCCAGAATGTCCAGATTGGGAAAATGTCAACAGTCTCAACTTGATCAATTAGAAAAAAAAAAGATTCCTGGCCCATGATTAGCCAAAAATATAACTTTACTACGTTAAAGTGTTTACAGAAGAGGCAAAACTGGATCTGAGATTTTTGTATGCAAAATATACTTTCCCTTGTTCCCAGCCAATTCTCTGGTTATCAGTCAGTGTCCAATTAGGTGTTAACAAATTGTTTGGGAAGCAGTCCCTCTCTTTGCATGCTTGCCAGCTCTGCATTCTTTTAGTGTGACCTTGAGATGGCTGGTGCTTCTCATGGGATGGGATGGCTTCATTTTGATTCCTTCTGGTTCCCTGCCTGCATGCCAACCCCCACTGCTCCCTCCCCCCCATTACAGATGTCAGGCTGTCAACTTGTAATGCCTAGCTTAGTAGAATGGCTGCCATGACAGAAAGACTGATCTACCCCAAGTAAAAAGGATTTGGTAAAACTGTTCCCTGAATATCATCCAAGTGGAGATACTGTACTAGAGAGCATTCCTTCCTATATTCCAAGCTTGGTGTGATTTTTCTGTTGGTATTCTGTGGTTCAGTAACATGAATGTGTTTATGAAGTAGCACTAATGCTTTTTCAAGCCTCTAATACCTCAGTTTTATAAAGGTTTGACCATTGGACAGAAATAGAAAAACCATAATATATTTCATGTTTTGAATTTTCAGTGACTGCATGGAAAGAATCATTTCAAAACAGGAATACATCTAAGAGTTCACATATTTTCCCAAAATCGTAAATAGGATTTAAGCTTTCTTTGAATTTGTTTTTGAACATATTTCATTTTAATTAGATCTGCAAAGCTATGTCTCTAGACAACATTTATAGGGTGAAAAGATATAGAAGAAATTCATTGAAAGTTATTGATAGCAATGATATGCCCCTGCTATTCAGAGGAAATGGAGTTGAACACAAAACCCTGCTGTTTTTCTTGAATCAGTCTCCTTAGTATGCCATATAGGAGAAGGGAAAGAGAACAAAATCAGAAATGACAAGACAAATGGTCAACAACATGGAGAAAATGAGATAAATACACCCCTGTAATGGAATGTATGAATGGCTATGGGGAAAGAGATGCTGCCTAGAAAACTATCATACAAATGAAGCAGGAGTTCTCAGTCACTTAATGGTCAGAGAAAGAAACTTAGGAAGGACTCACCACAATGGTTCAAACAGTTAAAAGTGGAGTCAGGAAGTTTGTGCAAGATTCTTACAAGATTCTGTTGTATTTGCCAACCAATGTTAGATGACTATGGGATCCTGCCTCTCTTGTACAATGACTTCCTAGGAAGCATTTCTTTCCCTAAGGTCATTCATATATTCCATTACACACCCTTTCTAATGTTCTACTGATCAGATATTATAATGTTAAATTTTGTCTTTACATATTCATGATACTTCAACATGGGTGTCAAGGATGAAACTTTGGCAGCTTCAAACCTTTGTGTTTCATCTTGCCTTTAGATTAAAGGGGGGGAGATGTTACTTTCAAGTGGGTTAAATAGGAAAAAGACGAAACCTCTTTGATTCACCTGAAGACCGTGGGAGCCTGAAGCCTTGTCAAGGACACCAGAACAGAGGTGGATTTGAAACAGATGGTTCCCATAACAAAGTGAACTTGTTGATATTAATTACGTAAGATGGGAGTTTGGCTGGGAAAATTATTGTTTAAGTCTATGAATTGGTGTTGGAACCCAGTGTATTCAATAAACAGTAAGATTTTCGGAAACTGAATGAACCTGAAATTTTATTTGGATTCTTGAGCTGGATGTTGACAGCTAGATAATGTGTCTGAGTAAATAAATAAAATTTGCAATGACAAGAACATTCACAAAAGATTGGCCATGAGAATGTTCTTTATTTATTTGTGCACCTTATCTAGTAAGCCTATGAAGCTTTTTGATTTGCTAAACTATCAATATTAGAGAATAGATAATATAAATTTTATTGTTCAGGTATGTCACACTGATATTGTCTGTCTTACATACAGAGAGATTTTACAAACGATAAATGACCTCAGTCCTGTAGAAGGGCCAGATTGAAGAGCAGAGACTGATTTTTTAAAAACAACCTGGAACTAAGCTATGTCTCCCCCTTTATTGCTGCTAGAGTAATGTAGTTTTGAAGGAATCTATTTTTTAATTTAGTTTAGACATCACCTACTAAGTAGTATGATTCAAGGACAGTAGTAGTACAAGTTTTAACTTCAGAATAAATAGGACATGAGCCTCTCTACCTATACCAACAGGAAAGTTTTTTCTCACTTGCTTAATGGTCCCTATCACAAAGTGCTATATCAGCAGAAGCACACTCCAATTCAGTGGACAAACTTTTTTTGTTAATGAGGCTTAGTACTGATCCTGGTAATAAGTACCACTGTATTCTGACTGCTACAAAGATTCATTTTATAGGAAAGTCTAATTTGGATTCTGGAAAAAAATGTACTATAACCAAGGATCTCAGGGCCTGGGCTTTCAGCTGATGCTGTGTAACGCCAGGTCCACGGTTAATAAAGCCCCCCTCATTTATGATTTGGTATCGGAGGGGGAGGTGGACCTGGCGGGTATTACAGAGACCTGGCTGGGCCAAGAGGGGGGGGTGCCCCTCATTGAAATGTGCCCGCCAGGTTACCGTGCATTTCACCAGCCGAGAGCCCAGGGTCGGGGTGGCGGGGTGGCGGTTATTATTAGGGAAGGCCTGGATCCAAGGGAGACCACTGTGCCGCAGACTGCCGGTTGTGAATCCCTAGGTGTGAAGTGGGGTCATGGGAGGCAGCAGGGCGTGCTGATTGTATACCTGGCTCCCCGCTATGTATCAGCAGCCCTACCCGAGCTACTCAGTGTGATAGCCGAGATGGCGATTGAGACCCNTACAACAATCTTTGATTTCTAAGAGTTATCCATTCTTTTATCCATGTTAGTACTGATGCTTGATAATATAAAACCCACTCTGGCAAGCCAAAACCTTCATTTTCCTTAGCTTCTTGTAACATTTTCAATTTAATTCTAGCTTTCCTTCCTTACCAAATAAATTTTAAAATCAGAGAATTTAAGTCTTCAAAGAATTTATCCTTTTATAGATATTGTTTGAAATAGAAACAAAATTTTTGATAATATATTCATTTTCACTGTAGCAATTCTTCCTAACATAGACAATTGCAAGTTTTTCCATTTTCCCAATTCAAGTTTTATTTGATTCAGTAATTTTATATATAACTTATTTTATTGTTGAACATCTTGCTGTCAAGTATATTCCCAAGTATTTAACCTTTTTTACTATTTGTAATTCTATTTTTTCTGAGTTTTTTTGTCTGTAAGATTTTTAACTATCACTTTGGTTTTTTTCTGTTTATCTTCAGTCCTGCTATCTCTCCAAACTGTTCTATCTTTTCCAATAATTTAGGAATCATCTCTAAAGGTTCCTCTAGTCTAGGATGAATACCAAGTGATCTGCAAATGCTTGCAATTTATAAGTTTCACCTTTTATTTCTAGTCCTTTAATTTCTGGGTCTTGTCTGATATTTCTATTTAAAACTTCCAAAGTAAAAATAAACAATGGAGATAGTGGACATCCTTGTCTTGTGCCTTTTCTTATGTCAAAATTCTCTGTATAATCTCCATTTACAATCACTTTTGCTGTTTGTTTGTGATATATTGTTTTAATCATATTTAAAAAATGTTGTCCAAGGTCCATTGTTTTTAATTGTTAAGTCATAAAGTGCCAGGAAACATTATCAAATGCCATTTGAGCATCTAGAAATACTAATGCCAATTGTTTCCCTGGATGCATTTCATAATATTCCAATATGTCCATTATAACTCTTATTTTTTATTTGTCTCTTTGGTAGAAATCCATTTTGATCTGGATGTATAAATTCAGTTAGAAATCTTTTCAGTCTCTCCGTTATTATTGAAGATTTTATAGTCCACATTTAGTAAGGATATCGGTCTGTAATTTTTTATCTGTGTCAGGTCTGAGTCCTCTTTTGGTATCAAAGTAATATTTGCTTCTGTCCATGTATTTATGAGTTTAGCATCTAATGAAAGTTCATTAGATGTCTGGATGGGGAGTCTGGATGGGGAGGAACAGGCTTCGTCTCAACCCGTCCAAGACCGAGTGGCTGTGGTTTCCGGCGTCACGTCATAGCCAGTTGGTTCCATCTCTGGCTATCGGGGGCGAGTCATTAGCCCCCGCGGAGAGGGCTCGCAACCTGGGCGTCCTCCTGGATACTCGGCTGTCTTTAGACGATCATGTGACGGCCGTGGCCAGGGGGGCTTTTCATCAGGCTCGCCTGATACGCCAGTTGCGCCCCTTTCTGGATCGGGACGCCCTACGCACAGTCACTCAAGCCCTCGTTGTTTCCCGCCTGGACTATTGCAATGCTCTCTACATGGGGCTCCCCTTGAGGTGCACCCGGAGGCTCCAGC
>NW_015386509.1:18336-57910 GCF_001527695.2 Protobothrops mucrosquamatus | reverse complement strand
GCCTGGCGTAGTTTGGATTGTGTTTCAGTGGGGGGTTTTGTATGGGTGTGTTTTTAGAACAGGCCTATTATTCAATTCGATTTTAAAACAGAAACTATTTATTTATTCGTGGTTTTTAGTATCGCCTGTTCACTGCCCTGAGTCCCGCAAGGGAGATAGGGCGGTATATAAATTTAATAAATAAATAAATAAATAAATACAAGGAAGCTGAATACAAAACACATTTATTGTACTTACTCTCCATAGATAAACAGTAGATGTATGTGAAATGCTAAGATTATGATGTATAATACAGTAGAATTTGAAATATCCTATCATTTTTATCATACTGTAAACTCTTCTGACATTAAATACCAGGATTTCAGACAATAACTAGCAATAATTACCACAGCAATAACAACAGCAACATATCTCTGCTAAAACAGCAAATGTATAATCAAATTTCCCACACTGCTGGTTCTAAAACCCACAAGCAAGACGGATTAGTAGCTTATTTCTTCACTTTGTATCAATAACTAATCTGAATTTGAAAAAAAAGTGATATTGCATTATATATTATTATATCATATCACATCATATTACATATCAATGTTTCTAGGACTTGCATTGAAAGGTGGCAGATGGGGTAAGGACCAATCTATATTTTATTTAATATCAGTTACAGTATAGCTGTGCATGGTTTGAAAATAATTAGGCTAGAGACGTCACATAAGAGTGACACCTCTTATTCAAACAATCCAGTTATTTCAGAATTGAGCTGAATAACAGAGATATATTATACTTGCACTCATGCAAAAAACCCAAATACTTCTGCTAAATCATTTTCAAACCATGTACAGCTATAAATTATCTGTACTGATCATTTTGTTAATATGATTACACTCCAATTATGAATTTAACCCTTTCTCTTTATGACACAATTTTATTACAGCTAGTCACAATTCCCTGGATGCTGCACACATGGCTTCCAGGAGTTTCAGATTGCATTCAGATTGTGTTTAAACTCCTGTTTTAAAGTCATCACCCTGTTCATTCTGAATGTTGTAAGTGAACTGAGAGTCATATGAAAAAGTCTGCATTAAGTTTTCAACTAATCAAATAGGCTTTTTTTCCTCTCAACTGACTTTTTAAATACTATATTATGATTGGTTGCTTAGCCAGCCATATGTTTAGACTGAGTATGTCTCTCTCTGTGTATATTTTTGGAATTCCCAAAATATTGTAATTTTTTTTTCAAAAGGCAATTGTTCCAACCAAGTTCTTTGTGGTTTTCACTTTCTGTAGTTTCTAGGAAAGCTAACTTTTGTGATAATGTATCCCAGTTATGATTCACCTCCTTACATTATTGTAAACTAGTATAAAAAGAAATAGAATTGTTTCCATAGCCTCTGTACTGGCATTGAAAAAAAATCTATTATGACAAACAATATTCAAAAAAGTACACAGGTGAAGTTTCATAAGTAGATATAGATACCCAGAGCCATATTTGGAAAAGACAAACAACTTCATTAACATGTTTTAAGTTTTGCAGGTATCATCGGCAGCAGTTGTATCTTAACAGCCTTCCAATAATATTCCAAAAATAATAGGTGGGGTGTTGAGTAGTACAGGTCACAGTTATGCTCCTATTGCTGGAAAGGAAAATCCTCTGTCTCTTTAACATTCAGAGCATTTCCTTGTTTTGTTTATTTTGCTATTTTTTTGGGAAAAAATTCTTTTGTGTAAAATGGTGATGAGGAGACAGTAAAATAAGAACAGATTGTTGTTGTTTTTTAAAAAAACCCTTTCAATATACCTGCCAGTCAAAATATGCTCAATTAAAATCCTGATACTTTTTGTATTCCAAGTATACATATGCCAAGGCCAGAAACTGCCCCCGCCCCTTTTCTCCTTGAGGACTGCTAAATTAATAGAGTATACATTTGACTACCTTATATTTAGGATTATGGAAAATTGAAGGTACAAGGTCCTTTAGTCAGGTCAAGAGATTTATGAAATGCTAGAAAGTTTGATTACTTGATTACACATATCTATGTTGCAGACATTCAATCTAATTCTGTGTGATAGTTATGGAAGGTTTGGGGGGGTTGTTTTGTTGACATGACACATAAGAGAAAAACAGAATCAGCTAATTTAATCTCAATATTACAGGCCCAGGGTGGTACAATTGCTCAGTGGTTAAGATGCTGGGTTTGTTAGCTGGAAAGCCGACAACCTGGGTTCAAGACCCAAGCACCACCAGGGTGAGCTCCCAATATTCATCCCAGCTCCTGCCAACCTAGCAATCTGAAAGCATACAAATACCAGTAGATAGTTACTGCTTCAGCAGGAATGTTACAGTGTTCCACATTTTCATGCTCGCCACATGATGATGGAAGTGTCTTTCAGACAACACAGGGTCCCTAGGCTGAGAATTAGAGATGAGCACTGCCCCCTTGAATTGGTCAGGGGAACTGGTCAGGGGAAATCTTTAAACCTTTAATTACGTGTGTTGCAATAATTATATGCAATATATGTGATAAATCTAGAAATCAGTGAATGGCATACAGCTTTCTTTTTATACTTTCAAATTAGGGATATAGAGATTTTATTATAAGTTAAACCTTCATACTAGAGATTCCATGATTCCAGCACCCTGGAGTACATCTACTTTAGTATAACTACTGTATGCACTACTCATACATGTCCAGGTATACAATACTTTCATACTTTTCAAAAAAATAAAAACACTTTTAACATGATTAATTTATGCTGCAGCATTTACATTGTTTATGTCCTATTCCGCTCACACATGCACACACTACAAAAGTTTGAAATCTTTATTGAGGCTTCACTAGCTCCAAGTAGTATTCCTCAGGATTCACCCACAAAAAAACCAGTGCAAAACCCAGTGAGTCCAATTCCCAAGTCTGGAAGTCATTCACCAGGTTCAAAGTCAAAAGGCAAGTCCACAGTCCAAGCACAAATCACAAAACCAAAATCCAAGTCCAAGATCCAAGAAGCAAAGTCCAAAGTCTAGTAACAGAATCAAGGTTTAAGTTTGAAGGCAAGAGTCACAATGGTTGAATAAATGCTCAACAGAAAATGAATGAGTTGTTCCCAGCATTGCTTTGCTCCATGTGCTGGGCTAAATAGCCACTGGCTCGTGCAATTCATTAGGAGGGCTGAGGCTGCCTCCTTGCGAGTAGCATTGCTGATGTCCACTGCGCCTCCATCCTCTCAGCCCTGTGTGCTCTGGGATCCAACAGAGGAGGCATCCCTCCTCATTCCCACTGACCAGCTGCAGCTACATACCTTCTCCACCCTTTGCTTCTGGCTGGTCTTCTGAGCCTCCTGGCTGCAGCTACATTTTTCCCCTCTCTTTGTCAACCAGCCGCTCATCCTGTCGCTCCTTCAGCCCTTCTGAGGTTCATGACCTCTCCTTCTCCTCTTGCCCATCCCTTTTTGGTTCAGAGTTTCCCACATCTTCCAGACACTCCTCTGAAGTTCCTAAAACTGGCTTTTCCTTGTCATGAAAGCCAGTTTCTGGGGCATCCATTACAGCTTATCTATTTCTGAATTGTTCATCCACTGTTATTTGTCCCTCTACCCCAGATATATCAAAGGAGTGATAATCAAATGAACCAAATATATTTACAGAAAAATCTTTTTAATAGGTGCAAAAGCATAACCTTTCTAAGAGTTTTGCAACCAGCTCACTCAGGAACACATCACTGAAAAAATGACTAGGTGAGATACACTGCCTGACTAATCTGCAGCCTTACATATTCCTCATTTCCTGTTCTTACTTCTAACATGTTGTAATGATTACTTACAATTCTACCATGCTTATCCCAACCAAATGTAACCTAAAGTCTAGGAGAAGAATTATCAAATAATAGTCTCTAATCTTCATCATGTTTTACTTTGATGTTATTCTGCAGAGATGAAAAGTTTTTTTACATAAGAAATGCAAAACTGATCAGATTAATTATGAACTCATCCTTCTCAAGTAGGCTCCCTTCCACCATTACATGAGTTATTAGATTGTTTTTATAAGCAAATGCTTATATTTATACTGATAACTTTGGAACCATTCATCAGAAACTTGAAATGCATTCTTAAAATCTTCCTGGGGTTGTGCAAAGTTTTAAGAAACTTCTGAGTTTACATATTCTATACTTCTGACCTTATAAGCAAACTTAGAGTTTTGTCTGGAGGCCTATAGAATAAATGTTAAGCACAAGTTTATGCTAATATACACATCAGTCACTAAATTAAATGTTAAGACAATACTTCAGCTGTACAAAAATAGTATCAAAAGTAAATATCATTCTGATAGGGCAACTGAATAAACATATACAGTGTAATATATTAGATTTTTTTCAATTATATTTAGTAACCATGGAAATAAGACCTCTATCATAAGGGCTAAAATGTATGTCAATGTCAAAAGGAATCCATTTATTTAAGTTTAAATAATATATTTTCAGCCTGGATATACTGTAGTTAGTAAGAATACTGCAGAATATTACACAGCTTGCATTTTAAGCTTTCAATCTCACTTCTTTTGCTAGTATTTGGATAATAATGTGTTTATTCAGAGGGCATACTTACTCCTATTTTTATGATGCATGGCTTAGTCAAAATATATGAAAAATAAATGCAAAGTATATTTTAAACAAGTATTGCTGTCATCTTTTATGCCTTTCTATTGTGTTCAGTAGAGAGAATCTGCTGAATTAGTGAAGAAACCTATAATGATGATGATGTTATCCGTTCAGTCATGCCTGATTCTTGGTAATTCTATAGGCCAAGTCTCGCCACCTCTTCTGATAATCTTCTTTGAACGAAAAAACCTGTAGGGGACACAAAATTTATGAATACTAAAGCATTTTTTTTTGCAAATGTAAGAAAAAAATTAAGTATTTCATTTGAAATCACTACTAAGGATCTCAGGAAAACAAATAAGGGAATTTACTTATTTGGCTTGTTTGCTTTCTCCATGTTAATTCCATTGGCAGGTAACACATTTAAAAATTGTTAAAAAAAATTCATACATATATAATATCTATTTATACTACATTATGTTAAGGGACTTGTTGTGACTTACTACTTAAAAGTTTTTCTCTTTTTAAAAAATGTAACGTATATTTCCTAAAATAAAAAAATAAAAAAACTTTCTTCCCTAGAAAGTTTAAGATTGAGACTATGCATTGTCGGTAACAGTTGATGACACTATTATGTCTAGTTGCATAGTCAGCCAGATATTTGCCATGGATGTGAGATTTTTGTTCACCTATCATGTTATTCCTAAGGATCTAGGTTAGGCCTAGATGATATTTGATGCTGTTAAAGGTATAATGGTTGGGAACACAGTGAGTCAGATGGTATGTGGTATTTTTGTCCTCCTATCAAATCCTTGGCTAGGAAGATGTTGTTGCTGGTGACGTAAAAATATTAACAGAATAACAGAGTTGGAACAGACCTTGGGGGTTTTCTGGTCCAATCCCCTGCTAAAGCAGGAGACCCTATATCATTTCAGACAAATTGCTGTCCAATCTCTTCTTAAAAACCTTTAGTGATGGATCACCCACAACTTCTGGAGGCAAGGCATTCCAATAGCTAATTGTTCTCACTATCAGGAAATGTCTCCTTGAAATGTCTCCAGGAAATGTTGGAGGTCTCTTTGATAAGTTTCCATCTGTTACTTCTTGTCATGTCTTCAGGTGCTTTGGAGAATATATTGACCCCCTTTTTCTTTGTGACAGACCCTTAGATATTGGAAAATTGCTATCATGTCATCCCTACACCTTCTCTTCATTACACTAGATCTACTCAGTTCCTGCAACTGTTCTTCATGTATTTAGCCACCAATCTTCTAATCATCTTTGTTGCTCTCCTCTACACTCTTTCTAGAGTATCAACATCTTTTTAGTATTGTGGTGACCTAAAGTGGATGGAGTATTCCAAGTGTGCCTTACCAAAGCATTATAAAGTGGTACTAATTCTTCACTTGATCTTCTCTAGCACTGTGTTGGCATTTTTTGGCAGCACACTTCTGACTCAAAATTAGACCCTTCTCATAGTTACTGCTATTGAGCTATACCTGTGCATTTGGTTTTTCTAGCCCAAATGTAAGACCTTATTTTCTCTCACCACTGAATACATTTGTTGGATGGAGCGCAGTGTTCAAGTCTGTCAAGATCCTGCTATCCTAGCCTATCTTCTAAACTGTTGGCCTTTCTCAACAGCTTGATGTCCTCTGCAATTTTTTAAGAGTTCCCCTTCTATCCCTCATCTAAATCATTTATGAAGATGTTGTAGAGTACTGGGCCAAAGCAAACCTTGAGGTACTCCACTTCATGCTTCCTTCCATGTGGTTATAGTTCCATTAAGGAATACACGTTAGTCAGCCAGATACAAAACCATCTGATGGTGATGCCGTCTAACCCACATATTTCTATTTTTGTTGGATATACTATAAGCTGCTCCAAGTAAAGTTGCAATTGACTGATAGTGATTTTGTCAATGCCAATGGTGTTTAAGTGATGCTACAGTTGTTTTGAGATTGCACCAAAGATACCTATTAGTATTGGTACTATTTTACTTTCTTTTGTCACAGTTGTTCAATTGCTATTTGTGGGTCTTTGTATTTTATGATTGTCTGCAATTGTTTCTCTACAATTTTGCTGTTTCTAAATACTGAATACTTGTTATTTGTTTTTCTTATCAATGATTGTTAAGTCTGGAGTATAATATGGCATATGATATGGTATTGTCATATGGTATTGTCTGTTTGATGTTGTAAGACTGCTTCTTATCTTTTTCAAATAGCTTTTGAATCTGCAACATTAACAATTTTCATTGGACGACCCTTATATATAATAACGGTATATGAGGTTTGTAAGAACTACAGTCCTAGTGGGTGTGGTGATGTTATTACATATTATCGTACCACCTCTACCTCCCGAGATCTAGACTCTTTACAGTCTGTTTACATGAAGTACGTCACTGAACGAGTATACTGAAGGATAATTAATAATCCAAAAAAAAAAAAAAAAATAGCTTGTTTTTTTTAAATACACACACTTATGTGTATGTCTAGTTTAATGAAGAGAAGAACGAGGGGGGACATGATAGCAGAGTTCCAATATCTCAGGGGCTGCCACAAAGAAGAGGGAGTCAAGCTATTTTCCAAAGCACCTGAAGGCAGGACAAGAAGCAATGGATGGAAACTAATCAAGGAGAGACGCAACCTAGAACTAGGGAGAAATTTCCTGACAGTTAGAACAATTAACCAGTGGAACAACCTGCCTCCAGAAGCGGTGAATTCTCCAACAGTTTTTAAGAAGAGACTGGACAGCCATTTGTCCGAAATGGTATAGGGTTTTCTGCCTGAGCAGGGGGTTGGACTAGATGACCTCCAAGGTCCCTTCCAACTTTATTATTATTATTATTATTATTATTATTATTATTATTATTATTATTATTATTATTATTATTATTATTGTTGTTGTTGTTGTTGTTGTTGTTGTTGTTGTTGTTGTTGTATTCATTCTTTATAACTGGTTAAACATGTTACCATACTTTAAAAAGCCTTACCAACCAAAGCAGTTTGAAATAAAAGAATAATATATTTAATAGCTACTTTTGAAAATCTATTATTCAGAGAAGCAGTAATAAGAGAAATAGCTGAGATGGCTTTTTGCTTTTAAAATATCTTATTGTTTCTCACTATAAAATGTATTCTCTCTAATGATTGAAGATGGGGTATTAAATCCAACTGTGCACACAGATGGTTAAATTTACAATGGAAAATAATTAGGTTTGGCCAGACTAAATAGGAAATTCCTAGCTGCCTGTCTACTCATAAAAATATAGAATATACTGTATCTCTGATCATTTCCAAGCACGTGGTCATAAAACATACATGTTCATTTGATGGCAAATTCCATCATATTGCTTATTTTCTAATGATGCTTTTCAAAAAATAAAAACCTTTGAAAATGGAAATCATCAGCATTTATGAATGAATGATTTCCATATAAATCAAAATCTTGAGACTAATATTTTATATTCAGTTGAAGGGCAGGTTTTCTTCTTCAAGAAAATATTTCTTGTTACCTATTGTTTTCTAAGAAATTTACTGCCATTATTTTATATATTCCCTTTTCCTTACTGCTATTCAAAAATATGTTTGAGTATCTCCATTTTTGTGTGTTGGCTCTGTCCATCATCAGTTTTCTGCTGAATTTCATTTAATTACAGTAATACCTTGGTACTCATCCTTAATTGGTTCCAAGAGTGCCCTTAATTGGTTCCTTCCGCCGCGCCCTCAAGACGTGGCTGTTCCAACTAGCGGGACTGGCCTGAGGGATTTTAAAGGGGGTTTTAATTACTTTTAAATTGGACATATTTAAATATTTCGTTTTAATCAAATTTTAATTATCATAAAATAAGTTAACAGTCGGCGGGACTCAGGCATTCCTCTTCCCGCCCTATATTTACGTTAATTATTTATTTTATTTATTTATTTATTTATTTTTTGTTACTCATGATTTATAAAAAAAGGGTATTTCTTATTACATCAGTCAGTGTTCTATCGATTTTGACTGTTCAAGATCGAACACGTAACTTATAGTTTGTTACAGTAAGGGATAAAATTTTCCGGTCAAAATGTATTGCATACCAAATTTGGTGAGTTTCAAAGCAGTTGAGTACTAAAGTACTATTGTACTTAGCCTATTCCCTTACTTCCAGTCACTGTTTACCCTTCACATATCATCATTTTTTTTTACCTTTATTAATTCATGCAATCTTTCAGTTCCATCTCCATACTTCCCACCATACTCCTTGAATATTTTCCTGCCCCTGTTCCATCATTTGCTTGCTTATTCACACTTTCATTGGTTGGCTGTTGACTACCAATTATAATTGGGGAGAAACACTTATATTGTGGTGGTCTTAAATTTGTACCCCATGGCCTAGTCCTTAAAGATAAGTGTTATTTGTTCCATAGACAAGCAAAAAAATTAAAATATATATACACATACAGTACATATGAACATAAACATACAGTTCTTCAGGGAACATACAGAATATACCACTTTTAGTTGTTATTTTTTTTTTAAAAAAAAAACAAGATAGTAAGGAATAGGACCTATGGAAGGAGTTCACTATTTTTTTTTCTTTATGACTGAATTATGAAACAGATTTAAATAATATAGTTTGGCCAAAGTTAAGGGATATTCTTAAAGAAAAGATGCCTTGATTGGTTTTTGGAAGTTTTAAGATAGGAATTTATTGCTAGAATCTATAATCCATATATTACATCATCCAAATGTTATATCAGATACCGATCTAGGTTTTGGATGCATGTGCAAGTTAAAATTCTATAGCTATTAATATGTTTTTTCTGTTTTTCTACTAAAAATAGCTGGCACTTTCACTATGTGAACTTTTCTAAGGCATTTCACTGCTATTACTGGCTTTTATCCCATTGGTAAATATTTTCAGATTATAGCTATGTTGCTTCAAATTGTAATCTTATTCTTAAAAAGAAAATGTGAGAAAGTGTAATACAAAGTTTTGTTCCTTCACTATATGGCACTAAATGAAGCTTCTATATTCCATTTACTGGGAGACATATAGTGAAACACAAAAGCCTGTTTCTGCTGGATTCTCCTTACTATCTAACAGGTGTGTCATAGAGAAATAGGAAGGCAAAGACCTTCCCAACAACTGCTTAGTTGGAATGTTCTCTCCCACCTTTGTAGGGTGTTTTCCCATGAGAAGGTTCCTGGAAATATGTGTGCTATAAACAGATAAAAAAATTTAAACTTGTAGTTAAAAATTATTTTGCTAAGGATGAAAGAAATTCACTCAGTGCTATCAAAATTGTTGATCCAAAGGTTCCCAATTCTGAAAAGCAGTAAACAAGCAATAAACAAAAGTAGTTAGAGGAAGAATTATGAAAACGTAATGTCCTTTCAAAGGAGCCAATTGTAGTTTGAACAAGATGTCTATTTCCTCATTTTCCAGAGCTCTAAACTGGTTGGAGATCATTATCTTGCCTCCTTCTCATGACAAGCAGCTGTCTATAGCAATTATGGGCAATCTCAGTCCTTTCTTTGACTGGAGAGAAATTATTGAAGAGCAAGTCTACACTCTAGTTCTCCACTCCACCACAATCATAGACTCTGCTATTTGGCAGAACTGCCTTCAGTCTGCCACTTCTTCCTTGAAAGTCTTGCAGTTTTTAGGTTTTAGTGCTCCAGAGCTGTCAACCAGATTTGTCATCTTGTTTTTCCTTTTTTTGCTTCTTTTTTTAGTCCTGTTCTTATATGCATTGCATTTCTACATTTTGTTAGGTTGTATGCTGCCTAGAGTCATACAAGAATCAGGTGGTACATAACTCTAATACATTAAAGAAATAAATAATAAGATAACTTATCTATATAAATAAAAATGTAAATGTTCGTTTGTTCAAAATCTTAAATCTCCGAAAGTTCATCACCGATTGCTTTGAAATTTTGACACAACATTGCATTCGAATATGCGCGTGTTTTTATATACCTACTATTATATAGATGCCACACCTGTGACAGGTAAAACATGCTTTTTTTGAAAAACAGCACCATCTGTTGGACGTAAAAGCAACACACGCTACAATTTTACGATTCCATTTCAATGTTTCCGAGCATTGTGAAATTAAACATATTACAAATGTGCGCTTTCTCTTTTCTTTCTTTTCCATTTAACCAGACTGAGCCACAGCAACGCGTGGCGGGGTACAGCTAGTGGTTGCAGGAGATGGTAATCTAGTTGCCTTTGAAGCCAAACTGAGGGATGGAAAAAGAGTTCATAGACTGGACAGGTGGCTGCACAGGGAAATGAACTAAATTTGAACAAAGTTCATCAATTTGACTTATATTGACTGCATTCATAATCTTGGGATAGACATGAATGGAAAAGTACCAGAGCCTTTATCAGGCTGTCCCAGGTGTGGGATTATCTTAAAATGCAGGTAGAGATATGAGGACCTGTGCTCTGTGAGTAAGGTTTGCTTGAGACAGATTGGGGCAATTGTGTGGATGTGGTCCATCTATATTTTTATGAATTAAATGAAGCTACTTAAACAAGTTGGCAATAGCATGGACTTATCTCTCATAAGTACTAACTCAATCTATGGTTCTTGTCTCAACTTGTGTAATGAAAATAATATTTTGAAACTTTGAAGGGGTAGAAGAGGAGATCTGAGGAAATCTTCACACCGTGAGAACCAAAGAAGTGAAAAAAAATCTAAACTAATCCCAAAAATAAATAAAGAAATAAACCCCAGGATTTTTCTAATGTCTAGTTCTGGGGTTTAGTACTAGAAATAAATCAATCTGATTAAATTCTGCATCTGAGATTGTTACTGGGTCATTGATCAAAATATTTGATGGTAATTGATTCTTTCATACTAATTACAACACATTAATCAGTATATTGATCAAAGTAGATTAGTCTTGATAATACCTTGCTAATTGGTTCAATACATTTTATTTTTACAACTTTACCTTTGCTCATATGATAATACATAATTGCTTATTACTAGTTCAACATACAGTATCAAAATATTACAAACTGTTAGAATATATAACCTCCATGTTCACGCACCATTTTATTAAATTACATTAGTTCACCTCAAAGTAATTTATTAAGCATATGGTGAATATTGTACTCCCATGAAAAATGTCACTTGTTCTTACTTTAATTAGCTATGAACAACTTTTCTGAACTGTTGAAATTATCACGAAAATATTAAACAAGATGTTTAATTTAAAGCATTATTTGGTGCATAATTAAATAAACAAAATCTGTGCCCTACAATATATACATTTTCAAGAAAAAGAACTGTTCTTTCATAAGCCACTAATAACCTATGAAACAGAAATCCCAAGCTACAATTTGTCCAATTTTCATGTTTTCCTAAAAGCTTACAACTCCATAGAAGATAAGGCATACAGTTGATTTCACAAGATCCACAAGAAAGGAAGGAAGGAAGGATGGAAGGAAGGAAGGAAGGAAGGAAGGAAGGAAGGAAGGAAGGAAGGAAGGAAGGAAGGTATTCATAGTATCCATAAATTACTTGGTGTTTTGTGTGCATTTCATTTTAAAATGTCTATTATAATCAATGCTTTTATCTTAATAATAGAACCAAAATATTTATTTTATTTTATTTATAAAATTTATATAGCTGCCCACCTCTCCAAAAGCAACTGTTCATTTTAATTAAATGTAGAATGGATTATCAGTTGGCAGACAACAAATAAATAAATATAGAGAAATATTAAAGCAGAACAGAGGTATCTGTTAGTCTTCCCAAGTAGACCAGACAGGTAACACAACCTGATGAGTAATTCTATTTTTTTTAAAACTTTTACAGAAGATGCTGTAAAAGTCTGAAAATATTATTTTCCCACCATCTCCTTTACATCCATAGGAATTAGAGACGGTCCCTTCTGAGCTTGAGGAGAATATTATCTGAGTATGTCTTATCTGACTGCTCCCTAGCAGCATGTCTTTGCCCCATCTAGCATGACAGTATTAGTGAGGCTATGTACATCAATTTCTGCAAGATGGTGGTTACAACATAGCAATTAAAGCTCAACCTGTTTGTAAAGGTTTGAAGGTTAAAAAAGCAATGGACAAAAAGGAAGGAAGGAAGGAAGGAAGGAAGGAAGGAAGGAAGGAAGGAAGGAAGGAAGGAAGGAAGGAAGGAAGGAAGGAAGGAAGGAAATCTCCATTCTGACATTGTTTTCTTTTCTTTTTTCAGCCACCCCATCATTTTCTTTTAATAATAATAATAATAATAATAATAATAATAATAATAATAATAATAATAATAATAATAATAATAATAATAATAATAATAATAATAATAATAATACAGTTGATAAAGTCTCTTCTTAAAAACTTCCAGTGTTGGAGCATTCACCGCTTCTGGAGGCAGGTTGTTCCACTGGTTAATTGTTCTAACTGTCAGGAAGTTTCTACTTAGTTCTAGGTTGCTTCTCTCCTTGATTAGTTTCCATCCGTTGCTTCTTGTCCTGCCTTCAGGTTCTTTGGAAAATAGCTTGACTCCCTCTTCTTTGTGGCAGTCTCTGAGATATTGGAACACTGCTATCATGTTCCCCCTCATCCTTCTCTTCGTTAAACTAGACATACCCAATTCCAGCAACCGTTCCTTATATGTTTTAGCCTCCAGTCCCCTAATCATCTTTGTTGCTCTTCTCTGTACTCTTTCTAGAATCTCGGCATCGTTTTCACATCGTGGTGACCAAAACTGGATGCAGAATTCCAAGTGTGGCCTTACCAAGACATTGTAAAGTGGTATTGATACTCCACGTGATCTTGATTCTATCCCTCTGTTAATGCAGCCCAGCACTGTGTTGGCTTTTTTGGCAGCTGCAGCACATTGCTGGCTCATATTTAAGTGATTGTCCACTAGGACTCTGAGATCCCTCTCACAGTTACTACTGTTGAGCAAGGTACTCCCTATACTATACCTGTACATTTGGTTTTTCTTGCCTAAATGTAGAACCTTACTTTTTTCACAACTGAATTTCATTTTATTAGATAGCGCCCAGTGTTCAAGTCTGTCCAGATCCTCCTGTATCTTAAGCCTGTCTTCTGGAGTGTTGGCTATTCCTGCCAGCTTGGTGTCGTCTGCAAATTTGATGAGTTCCCCATCTATCCCCTCATCCAAATCGTTGATGAAGATGTTAAAGAGCACTGGTCCCAGAACAGAGGCCTGGGGTATCCCACTACACACTTCCCTCCATGTAGATGTGGTTCCATTGAGTACAGCCGGTCCTCCAGCTACAAGTCCATCTGGTGGTGATGCTGTCTAACCCACATTTTTCTATCTTATTGAGTAGTAGATTGTGATTTACTTTATCAAATGCCTTACTGAAGTCCAAGTAAATTATATCCACAGCATTCCTCTGATCCACTAATTTTGTCACTTGGTCAAAGAATGCAATAAGATTTGTCTGTCATGATCTGTTTTTGACAAACCCATGTTGGCTTTTAGTAATGACTTTGTTTGCCTCTAGGTATTCGTTGATTTATTGTTTCTGCCCTTCCAAATAGCACTTTGAAAAGACAAAATTAATATCTAATAAAGTACAGTTAGATTGAGGACATGTATAAATTTCAGAATGAAAAAAAAATAAACTAGATTCAGTGCCACATGAATTTAGATCATGATCCTTATATTGTCCTAGGCTACAGATTATCCACATCATGCTTAGCAGAAAGATAAATTATTCTATATTTTTCTACCAATTTCCCAGGCATTTTAATGAAAAATAATTTGCTTGATAAATTATTCAAACTATAAAATAATTGCAGAGATATTGTCATGCATCGTGTTCTTTTATTTATTTATTTAAAGTTGTACAGTACAAGAGGTGTGTGTATAAATGTCCAATATTTCATTTAAAATTCATCTCTACTTAGTCTGTAAGGTTTCTCAATCCAAGATTTCAATTACTTTACTAAGGAAGCCAATATGAGATAACGCTTACCATTGTACTTTTCAGCAGTGATGCTACATACCCTGTTAAAAGGGAATTTTGTTCTTGAGAATTGTTGGAGATATATCATTCCGCTGGAAGAATTAAGAGAAATAATTTACTCCAAACAAACTTAATATATTATTTTAAGTCTGTACAATTTCTAGCATACACTCATCCATTATATTGTTTTAATTACATTCAAAACAAAGCATTATAATTTTGTTCAACATTTTATGTCTGAAAACAAACAACATTCCTCTAGCTTAGTGCTTGTGAATATAATCAATGCTTTTATTTTTGTAAGAATGCAAAGAGTCATCTGAGCACAGCTCTAACATTCAGCTATACTTTTCTAATAAGTACATTTGCTGATACTGTTTTTTTTTTTTTAGGAAAGAAGTAAGTTATTAAAAGAAATACCATAGATAAAACTATTATTTTTACATAGGTAAAACTTGAATGCCTTAAGCAGAGGGCTAGGGTTTCATTAAAATAATACAGAGCAGCAGGTAGTTAAAATGGAAGTCCTTCAATCTAGGAGCATAAACCTTTTTATCATCTCCTGCAGGAGATCAAGAAGACCATAAATCTTATTTTTAAACGAATTTTTGCAAAGTGTTTCTTGAATTTTTGGGTTTCTGATCATACAAACATTTGGCTGATGCTCTGTATAAGATTACGGCAATGGTTAGAGTTAGGATTCCCAACACATGGTAATATATTTGTCTTATTTGCCCTTGATTTCTGGTTGAAATTTATTACACTTGGTTTTAGCATGCTTCAATTTGTCAGACGGTAGAATCTAAAAGTAAATAACAATCACCTTCAGAAAGATGGATGGCAATAAAAGCACTCAAATCTCAATATGGTATAGTAAATATAGTGTTGTATTTGGATGAGAACATTTTCAATTCACTCATAGTTAACCAGATGACCTTGGCATCATCTGTCCTTAGAGAATTTTGAATAATATATTGTTCAGGAGAAAACAGCAAAAAAGTGTATTGAGTTTGGCTTTAAGAACCTGTTATCTGACTTAACGTGAAACTGTATTTTAGCTGTTTTATTGCTAGGTCAATAATATGTGGATTAGAAAAAAAGTAGATCCTTTACAAAAAGTTCTTTCAACTGCCATCTAATGGTTTTCCAGAATTTTGCAGATAGGATAGGTAGGCCTATCATAGAGCAGTCTAAATAATCTTGGAAGATTGCTTCCTGAATTCACAACAGCAGAAGTGTCTCCTGTGCATGCTAATACATATTCAGTTTATGTAGGAGATCCTAAGCCAAACTTTTGGAAACATACATGCTTTGTTCTAATGGGTTCATAGCAATGGCTTAATCCCTTTCCTATGATTTTCCCCCCCATGTCACTTAGTGCCACTCCATAAAGCACTGGCCATTCTGGGAGTTTATGTAGTGGAAGTGTTTGTTATCATTAATTGATTCAGACAGCTGGATGGTAATACTTCATCTTAGGTTTTTCCATATGCTACTAACAATGGGAAAATCTGTGGCAGCAGCACTGCAGCTTCCAGCTAGCAAGATAGCAAGCTGGATGCCTGCCACAATCCAGGGCTATACAAACTGAAGCAGAATGTTTAGAATCAAAGAGTCCCTTTAACTAGGCACAGGTCAAGATAGGAAACCAATAAGCAAGGAACCCAATAGAAAAGATGATGGACATGGTGCCATTGTATCCAGAGTTCAAAGCATTGTACAACAAGGACAGAGCTGAGTGAAGCCAATAAATAAACCACACTGAGTCACCACGTAGATGATAGCTAAGGTATATAACTCATTGGAGTCTACTTCTATAGCCTGCTTCTTGGATAGTATGTCTAAACAGCAGAGCTCATTCTTCTGATGTTGTACCTTTATATCCTGTCTCTGCATGAAAATGGGTGGCTGGACCTTAGGATCTGAGAGGTTGTCAAGAGAATGCAGGCAGGGATCCTGAGGGCTTGCTCAATATGCTTCAGCCAGTGAAATTTTTGGCTTCAGTATTGCTGGAATTACACCATTCCTAAGATTATCATCCCTAGAAATTCTTGGCTTTATTTCTTCCTTTTCATTATTGTCAGAATAATTCAGCACAGCAGTAGTTTCTGACAATGATGTATGTACTATAGTGTCATGGAACTTGCCATTGATGTCCTTTTCTCGGCCAATCAAGGAGAACAAAGAATAAACTTTGTAACATCTCAGCATCTCTAGTTAACATGAGGGTACCTAAAGAGGTTATTGGTTTCTTTGTTTGTTTTGATATTTGCTTTTAATTTATATCAATCTCAAATTAATGATTCTGGTCAGCTAATAACAGTGAAACAGGAATTATAGTGAAGTTAAAAGAGGATAAGCTAGAGTAAAATTGCAACTTTGGTTACTGTTAAACTGAAACTTGTTTTGAGAAAAAACCCTCAGCTGAATTGCAATTTCTTCATCACCAAAGACTGATCAAAGCTGTTTACCATCTTGTATTTTGGGACTAGTAACAAAAAGACCAAAATTTCATCCCAGCTCCTTCCATCTGGTTGCCCTTCCTTCTCCAAAACACCTTTCTATCCAATGTTACCTCATGATGCATACAAGGTCTGTGTTACATTACATACACTGTGTTTTACATTAGCAAAATGCAGGACATATAGCTTGCTATGTCACTATCAGTCCATCAAATACCACAGCCATTCTGGCAGGTCACCCACTCGAAATGTTTCCTGCAATTAATTGATTCAGACAACTTGGTGGAGACTATATATGTGAAAATGCATACATGTTTTCCATCCTAGATAGAACCATGATTAAATCATATTCATTTTGTCACATTGAGATCTCCAAATCCATTGGTATAATAATTTTCTTTGTTTGTTTTTTTTGTTAACAGAATGCATTTCCTTGAGAGTGTATAACCGAGGGGCAAAGAATATATCAATAGTAGAGTTAAATCAACAATTCATGATTCACATTAAGCATTAAATTAATGTGTTTTAGTGGTTGCATGAATCTCTCTGTAACAAGAAGACACAAAAGTTATTATTTCTTATCAATATCCATACCTATGTGTTAATTTTAACAGAAGCTTATCTATTTTGTGACAGCTCCTTACATGCAATCTATTCTATTTCCTTCTAGGTAGTCAACATATAAAAGCATAATTTGATTGCTCAAGGTTCCATAGTTGTGACTACTATTGAAGGTAATAAAGTCATTCAGCTTTTTCTCCACTTATGCTGCAAGCAAAGCATGTTATTTTCAACACCATTACTTTTACCTATTTAATACTGTTAAAGTTATCCTAATCATTTTGTATGGTATTTTAAAAAGGCCAGATTCTAGATGAAGCTAAAATGAAAGATAAGGCTACATGGCAAATTATTTAAATAAAATAATTAAAAAATAAGTGAAAACTTCAGAGCTTTTTTCCCTTGGATTTTATTTTTTAAAAATAGTAATATAAAAACCCTGCTGCATATGAAATAGTGAAGGAAAAATTCAAAAGACACTATATTTAAACTGAACTAAATGAAACCAACACCATCCCTTCAAAAAAACAAACAAAAACATACCCTAACACAAAGAAATATCTATATAAGTCTACAACTTAGCAATATATACTGCAAGATGCTGGTTTATAAACTTAATATTAATGTCTGAAAATTAAACTGGCGTTACTTCTAGAAAATTTGGACTGAAAACCATACAGTTAAATACAATAGGAAGTACTTTTTAACATATTGCCACAGATATAAGTATTTCTAAAATTCAGAATTCCTACTTGCATAATTGTTATAATAAAGGAAAATTATTTAAAAGTTTAGATATGTATTTTTATGTCCAACAAAGTAGGATTCTGTGAGATTTATTCACAGATATATGAAAAGTTGCTTCATACTTCAATCCTATATCCCCCTATCTGGTATTCCTATTAAACCCATTGGGACATATTTCAAAAGATATATTATTGCTTGAATTATAATAAATAAATATGCCACCTGGTGACCACAATGATATCAATTGATAATTAATAAAATACATTACAACCAGCAGCTTGTTCAGATACTGGATATTACTGTTTTCCATCACGAATCTCATATATAGTTGGTGAGACTCTTAAAACTGGTGATCCTTTTGCAAATCAGCTCTTAGATTTTGAACACATATATGAGATGAAAGATCATTTGTATTTGTTTATGCAGTTTTCATCTGTGATTTTTAATTGTACATTATACATTGTCAGATAAGAAAATTTTGTTAAATTTTAGATAAAAAAACCATACCTCATTAATTTGGACAGATCAATATAGATGTAGATAATAGATATATAGATATATAAACAGTAGCGCTATAAAACATCTAGGAAAAACAAGTAGAACAAACAAGAACTAAGAAATAAATATAGCCCTTGCCTTTAGGATAACTTTGTTTTCAAATTTTTCATAGACCAACAAAGAGGAGGTTAACTTGATTTCCCATAGGAAGTCATTCCAAAGTATAAGTGGTGCCAGAGGGTAATTGTATCTTGGAGACTCTCTCAAATATAACCCTTCCATACACACTTCTTGGAAATGTGGAACAATATACAGAGTTCACATTTCATTGAAGGCACCAATGATTTCTGTAAGTTAAGGTTATAAACAGAAAGTTTGCTATTGCTTAAACACATTGTAATAGTACATGGAAATGACCTTGGGAGACAGGACAAAGAGACTCAGTCAAGGAAATAGTCAGATAAAAGAGCTGCAGCAAGAATGTGAACAGAGCAGATCCTCCTTAGTTTCTTGGGCTATAAAGGGAACAGAGGGAGAGATATACTTTCATACATGCAAGATTTGATTAATGCAACCTTACAATAAAGTAGAATTGGTTTATTTGGCTGTGTTTTTTATCTGGTCAATCTCAAAAGGTTGATAGAAATACCTGTGTTCCTTATTTCTTGTTTGAACAACTTCCTACTTATAAAGTGGCACATTGTATAACTTTCAAGCTTTCATTGTTAACATACTGTATTATGCATGAATTTCTATACAGATATATAGATATAGATAAATAAATAAAAAGTTCCTAAACATGTCTATTAAGAAAATAAACTTAGAAAAGTTTATTTCTTTAGCCTGACATTTATCTAAGAATCCTACCATATCAAGATATCCTTTACAAAAGGTAGCATTCCTTATAAAGCAAACAATATCACAGTTTAGATGTATTACCAGGAACTTTAATGCCTTTGAAGTTTTATCCAGTTGTATGATTTTATGATTCTTTCAACTGCTGCAGTTTTTATTGTTCAGTCATTCAATCACTTTCTGACTTTCTGACCCAATGGACATAGAGTCACTAGTGATAACTGCTAGACACTGTTTCTTTGAGTTCTTGTGAGCTTTTGTCATCAGGATCAACTCTGATGATTCTTGCCTTCACGTTGTGTTCAAAATATTTAAGCTTTCCTTTTATTATTGGTCTTTCCAGTGAGCAGTCTGCTTTTATTACATCTAGTATTGAATGGTTTTATTTCTTTGCAGTCCAAGGTATTCTCAACAATTTTCCATAGCACTACATTGTAAAAATATCAATTTTTCTTCATTCAGATGCCATAAGATGATCGTAGCATATTTTAGAATTTGAAAAACCATATTCTTAATGATATGTATCTTTGTCAACAGTGTAATGGCTCTGCATTAAAATTTTGCTTTGATTTGTTATAGTTTTTCTCCCAAGCAGCAAGTATCTCTTTATTTCAATATCACCCTGGTTTTGTTTTCTTTTGTTTTTTGAATCTGAAAATATAAAGTTTAGTATGACTTCAATAACACCTCCACCCATTTCCATTATTTAGGCATTGCTTGTTTTGGGCTTTTTTCATATTAGGAAATCCAAACATCAAAGTGATATCATAAGATATCAAAAGTTTTTGATCTTTCACTTGACAATTTTAATTAGATTTTTTTATTTCTTACAGTCCAGTATTTCATATTTTCTGCCTATAAATGAAACAGCTAAGATAACAGCGTATAACCTTGTTTTTTCAAGTTTGAAATATTTAGTTTTTCCATATTTGATTTGTGAGTCAGTTTTGATGTGTAATGTTTAAAGCATCAGATTACAAGACAGTACACCATGTTCTAGTTTTTTTCTTACACACTAAATAGCTGGGTGATCTTGAGCCAGTCAGTTTCTCCTAGTCCTAAGAAGCAGGCAATGGCAAACCATTTCTGGGGGGAAAAAACTTGCCAAGAAAAAAGCAGGGAATAGTCCAAGCAGTAACCAATAGTCAAAGACTGATTTAAAGGCACAAAAACACATGAAGTCAGGTTTGTATATATTGGGTCAAAGATATGTTTTGTGGCATCACACTGAATTTGAAATGAAACACCCAAGATATGAGCAAAATTAAGGCTTTCAGTTTTAATTTAAGGGATTTTACAAAAGATTGTCGATAATCATTGAGAAATTACAACCATTTCAATACATCTACCCCTATTTTTGGTGACTCATAAATGATGGGACAAGCAGTTTCATGGCCAGGTATGTCCTATTCCTTCATTAATCCATGACAAATCAAGCAGATAAAAGTCTGGAGTTTCACATTTGCATTTGGTAGCTGTTCATTGGAATACTGAGCTCCAAAGAGGAGTTAATGCAAATGCAAATGGGAAATTCTTAGGCTGCAAAACAAAACAAATCCATCTGAGAGATATCAAAATATTGAGAGTTGCCAAAACAATAGTTTGGAACATTCTGAAAAAGAAGATATTAACTGGCAGGCTTAGCAAAATGTCAGGAAGACCACAGAAGACAATTAATGTCAATGATTGCAAAATTCTGTCATTGGTGAAGAAAAATCCATTCACAACATCTAGCCAAGTCAAGAACACTCTTGCTGAGGTAGGCATGGCGTTGTTAAAGTCTATACTCAAAAAACAGCTTCATGAATGTAAATACAGAGGCTTCACAACAAGGTGCAAACCACTGGTAATGCTGTAGAACAGAATGCCCAGATTTTGTCACCTAAAAAAGCCCACCCAGTTCTAGAATAAGATTCTTTGGACTGATGGAACCATATCAAAGGAGGAAAGTTAGCATTTGGTCATGTCCATCAGTTCCAGATGTCAGGTAGTTATTGACTGCAAAGGATTTTCATCCAAGTATTAAAAAAACAATCCTTATATTTGCAATTATGTTAGTTTGACCCATTATTTTTAAGCCAACAAAAATGAGGATGGGTATTTAAAATTACTGTAATTCCACAATGGTTAATGCCATA
Organism: Protobothrops mucrosquamatus; assembly: GCF_001527695.2. Classification (NCBI taxonomy): domain Eukaryota; kingdom Metazoa; phylum Chordata; class Lepidosauria; order Squamata; family Viperidae; genus Protobothrops; species Protobothrops mucrosquamatus. Next base: position 36,100 of record NW_015386509.1, on the reverse strand, counting down.
CTTTTGTCAAGCCCCCTGAGTTAAAGCTGAAAGACTTCATTTCACTTGCCTCTTGAGTGTTTCATTTCAAATTCAGTCTGGTGGTACACAGAGGCCAAATGCCAAAAATCTTATCATTATCTAAATATATATGACCCTGACTGTAAATACATAAAAAAATAATATCACATTCTGGTTATAATAAAAACATTTCAATAGGAAAGTGAGCTGGTCCACCACCTCCATATTTTAAGACTTTTGGCTACACAGTAAATACATTTAATCTCCAAATAAATATATTTTTTCAGCTCTATAATCTTTTCCGTCATTTATCAGATGTTCAAGTATATTTTGGCATGTCTGTTCCTTCAGAATTCAGCCCATACATCTGGTATTTTTTATTCCATGTCTTGCTAATGTCTGTATTGTAACATTTTGAGCATTCTGAGCATTATCTTTCTAGCATGTGGAAACCATGAAATTAATGCTAATTATGACTAGGTTAAGGACCATTATTTTCAATGAATCTAGTTTTAATTAAGACTAAATGTGATTCTATTTCACTTTTTTGAAATGTACTATAATGTTAGTTACCCTTATTAATTACTAACCATTACACAATAGAATATGCCATTAAATCAATGCACAGCAGATATGCTCTAGAACAGCCTTAAAAGTTATCTTAAACAAACACATTGGGCTTTACAAAGTTTTTATTAAATATCTGAATAGCATTGGTTGATTTCAGTATGAAGTTAAATGATTTGTAGTGAGAAAATGCTCTTCATTTATAAAGCATGGGGAATAATTTCATTCCACTGACTGTTTTTGCGATGACACTATAAGAATTATTTACAAATCTGCTCTCTTCTGTTATAGAACTTTTCTTTAACTATCCAGGGATGCTCCTGTTAGCTGTTATAAATGCCATCATTTGTTTCTGAGATTCAAATCTCTTTCTGTGAAAGCTGTTTCTTTTATACAATCGGTTCCAAGTTTTAAAAACATCTTGCTATTTTCCCAGAGAACATTTGAAACATGCACAAACATCTGCAAAATTAATTTTATAGAGCATTGAAAAAACAAGAATAATTTATTGAAATATCAAGGGTTTTATTTTTATTTTTTTAAATTGTTATTTTAACTGAAGCAATATTTTTCACAGATGCCACACATGGTGATAATAACATCAAGATTAAAATATTGTTGATTGATGCTGCTTGCATGGTGTTATAGTATCTGACTCCTGTGATCAGAGAGGAAAATCTTTGAAATCCAAGGTCATACAAAATATGCAGGGAGGTACATCAGGTGGAGGGATGATTCAGGGTCTACAGAGTTGTGGCATGTAAATGGACAGAGCCAGAAGCTGTTTCTGTTTGGCTTTCACATTCAGCCTGTTTTAGGGTTTGCATTGCAATGTGCATGTGTTTAATAATCAGTTAATCAGTTTTCTGCTAGTATTCAGAGGAGGTGGGGGGGCTGTAGTGGAAAAAAGGACTGTGGGCCTCAAGTCACCCTTTCCAGCTTTGGGGTGATAAAACATTGCTGTAGATATCAGTTCAATATTCAAGCACTTCCCCCCCAAAGCTCACTTTTATAAAATTATATTATTAAATTATTGTAGATGGTTATACTAATTTTCATTAAACTAATTTTAAAATTAAAATGAATGAATTAATAACTGAATTAATTTTACAACCACCCTAGAAATATATTAAATAGTGGTCCCAAATCACCCAGGACACTCTGTTATTGAGAGAGTCTCACTGGTATCAGTCAAACATCTTGACAATATACTAATTTCTCTCTATATTTTGCAATAGTATACCTTTGTAAAAAAAAACATACATGTATTTTTGCCTGTATATGCATGTAATTCCCAATACACATACATATGCACATAGACTTAAAATGTATGTGTTACCTTTTAAATACAAAGGAAAATTTAGGATTATAGAGTTAATTTTCAATCTAAGATTTAACTTATCTCCAGATAAGTTAAAGTTATCTATTTATAGATAACTGATCAATGCTGTGAAATATTTCAACAGGAAGGGCATTCTCTATAAGTGAATTATTGTATTGAAAAGATTTATTGTCACAAACTTTTAGAGGTCACAAAGTACCAATTAGCAAAGCTCTATTGTAAAAATGGAAAATGTGAGAAGTTGTATGTTGGCTATTAAGCAATATTCAATATTCAGTGAATAGTTGTGAGCCAAAATATTTAATCAATTTTCTAGTGGGGGGGAGTTATTAGCTACAAATATGAATAGCACAGGCATAATTGAAATTAGAAACATCATTATATTTAATATTATTGGAAAGAAACAATCTACTGAACCTTTATTTAATGACCTCAGCAACACTTATTGAAGACATGATTTTTCAGTGTAAATCTATTATTGACCCCAAATATTATTCTGTTGAATAGCTGTATTTAAAATATATGTCCTACAATTCTTACTGTTTGAATAAATTATGACGTCATTGAATATGATGAAATCTATTTTCTTCAACATGTGAACTTCATTAGAAACCAGACGAATATGATTAAATTATAATCTCTCTCTCTCTCTCTCTCTCTCTCTCTCTCTTTGTGTGTGTGTGTGTGTGTGTGTATTCAAGAAACTTGATACAAATACACAGAGATCATTCATTTGATGACTGATATATATAGATAAGTTATACATTTACATTTAAAAATATTAACCACAAATTAAAACAATGTCCTGTCAGGAAAGAGAGGAGAGGGGGAGAGAGGGTATTTACCCTTACCAAGCTGAAATTATAATGGTATATTATTGGCATTCACTCAGTTTGTCTTGTACTTTTAGTCTTAGAATTAATATTATGCTTATTTTAACTTTTTTTTTTCTTTTAGGAATGTTATGATATATGGGGTTATGATATAGGGGGTCAATTGTTAGATAATAAAAATGAAGAAAAGGCTGATTTGAGGTCCAAAAATGTAGATATACTTTAAACCTTTTCTTGTAGCTATGTTTTTTTCAATAGTATATTATAGAACAATATATAGTTTAATGTGGAGAGACTGGAGTATAAGCATCCTGTCATTGCCCCATGCAGATTCTATTCCTATCTACTCTGGTAATTTACAATCCAAATAATATATGTAAAGCTTGCTAACAATGCCCAGCAACTTAGAAGGAGATAAGTTAAATATTAACATTAAAATCAACAAAGATGGCAAAGAAGGGAACAAGACACAAATTAAAATTCAGGTACAATCATAACAGTATCCCAGTCCTGATGAACATGAGTGTTAAACACTGTATAATTAGGGCTCCAATAAACTGGAAATCCACAGCCTTTGGCTTCAGTATGCATGAAGCTATTATCCTCAATTGCTTTGAATTATCCTGTTAAGTGTCATGGGAGAATTATTAAAAACATTGGGAGACACATTAATTGTAAGTGAAAAATAGCAATACATTTCCATTAATTTTAGTTTTTTTCTAAATAGCCAACTACATTTTATTCTGACTCATGCCATTTTCCTAGCCTTGTCTCTATCCACTTTGGGGATTCAATTCTGGCATTCCCAGATTTTTTGTCATAGAACGCCCAGAACGGAGTTCCGGCACCTTTTTTGGATGGAACCTTGTAGGGTAGGCAAGGCAGCTTGTATGACATGTGTGAGTTCTGGCACCTTTTTTTTTTTTTTTACAAAAAAAGCACTGGGCATTCCATTCTATGTTTTATCTCCCCCCATGTGCCCATCCCATTAATCTTCTTTATAATAAGCAGTGCACAAGGCCTATATAACTGTCTTTGACTTTACATCACTCAGGGGAAATGTCTGAACCTTTCAAATATTGTAACAAAATTCAGCTGAACACTATTACACTCTCTTTGTTCTCTGTCACCTTCATGCTTAAAAGGGGTCTCTGTGTGTGGAAGCCTGGAAATTCTATAGGACCAGAATGATCTAGAGAACGATTGTCAAATATGATGGTTCTTATATGGAACTAGCACAATGAGTCCTATCACAATGCAGACTGTTGGTTAATTAAGCAATTTTCACAGACAGCAAATAACAACCCATTGGTTCTTCAAATCAGCCTCACTTTCACAGTTTGGAAACTGTTGATGGAGAACATTAACAGAGAGAACAGTTAAAACAAATGTCTTGCTTCATAATACAAAGCCAAACAAACATTCTTGGTTAGCCACTTTTTTCTAGGTGCAGAGATGAGGACAAAAGAACCTCACAGAACAACTGAATTATTTAGTTGTTTTATATGATTATGGAGGTACTTTCATCAACAGTTGAAGGGTATTTACTGCATTTGGGAGACCTTACTGCATTCAGTAGTAACTTAGCTTCCATCTTATTGAAGAAGAGACATTAGATTTATGTAATATATATTATGCTACAAAAGTTTAATTATCTGCAAGTAATCACAAATCAGAATAAATAATATTCTAATTGAAAGCTTTTTGCTTGGTAAGGAGCATTGAAAAAAAGCTTCCATACTATGTAGGCTGTAAATTTTTGTAAGACTATAATGTATTCTAAAGTTTTATTTTTAAGTGAATTCATCTAAAAACAAAGAAAAACCCATAATGTTTTGATACCTTATTGTAGAAGTGCTGTCTTTCCTCTCATCATATAGACTTAAAAGTACAGTTGATATATTATTATTAAAAATAAATAGTGAAGATTTCTGTGTAATTGTATCTAATAAACATTGGCATAGCCACATTGTTAATCCTGGCTTACTGGATGGTTGTTAGTATTGTTTTATTTCCTTTTTCTTTGAATTCTGTATGAAAACTCTCTTTTTAGGTATTATGAACCTTGATTCTATTTGAACTGGGCGATTATCTATTGCAGAATGCTTCTCTTGAGAATAAAAATAAAATATATTATTATGGAGATATATTTATATCATTTACTAAAAATCATTCTCAAAATATGACAAAGACTCACACATTAGGTTTTTTTCTATTGTATAAAGCTCTTTTCTTTTCTTAAAAGTAAACTGCTGATGTACAGCTTAACTTCATTTAGATAGATAAATCTGTGTATTGAGAATGGCAGAAATCAATATCTGTTCCTTTCGATACTGACCAAACTTACAACTAAATCGGTCAATAATATATATTTAACACATCTAATAGATGAATACTTTTTTTGTCATTTCAGTATTTGGGAAGTTTTTTTTATATGTTGTATAGAAAAGAAAAACTCCCCATGGTGATGTATGGAACACAAGGGCCAGACTAACCCAAGATAAATTCTATTTTTGTATCTGCCCATGATGCTAGGAATGTTGAAGAATTTAATGAAAATTAAGATTATTACAGGTAGTCATTCCTTAATTACCACAATTGGGACTGGCAACTCTATTGTTAAGTAATGGCTGTTAAACAAAACGTCATATGACTACACCAATTCTGCTGTGGTTTTTAAGTAAGTCACCCTCAGTCATTAAGTGAGATATCATGTGACCAGTATTTCAGATAAAAGTGAGAAATAAAGACAGGTTAAATAGTGTTCCAGATAGCTTTATCAGATTGGGTGTTCAGATATGAACTAAATCCTCTATTAAAAAGACTGTAAGGACAACTGTCTTTTTTTAAAAAACTCATTTGGATTATTGATGATTATGATTTTTTCCTGGTTTTTTATTTTAATCTGAATTTGCCAACATTTACGCAATTTATTTATTTTTTAATGGAACAAACTGAAAACATTCATCCCAGCATATAGTCTAGGCATAAATTCTTTATTTTCTCAGTGTCATAATGATTGTTTGTTTTTAACATTTACATGGCAGGCAAGTCACACGTTGTGTGTTCAGTGCTGGAAATAATAGTTTTTCCTGAATTGGGCTATCAAAGATGGTGAGAAGATTTGGTAGTTTTAGAAAAATTTATCAAAAACTGCAGTCTATTTCCAAAAAGAAAGATGGAGGTAGGAACAATATATGGTTGTTAATAGAAGTATGACTATAGCAGTTAATGGATAGAATCATGAAGCAACACTATCACATTATAATTATCAAAGTGGCGGGGCTGCAATCTCCATGTATTTGACAAATTTTGGTATTATTTTCTTTAAAAAAATATTTTTAAAAATGTGGTATACCTATTTGAATGCTGCATACTTGTTTTTCCATTAGGAGGCAGCACATAGCCTGACTGGTCTTAAAACATTAATGTGACTAGTGCCAGGACCAAGAAACTTTATATCTATAAACTCAGAACTGAAGGGGAAAAAGAAGAAGAAGATAGTAATAATGATTCCTTTCTATGCTATGCTAAGAAAACGATATGGATGTATTTTGAAATCACTGAGAGTCAAATAGAGAATAGATTCTTCTTACTTTCCCATCTTTTTTTCATGTTTTTTGAATGCCAGAAGAAAATCATATGTCTATATTTTGATTAGTTGATGCTAAAGTTGGTTGGAGTAATCTCATGTGAGCTCTGTGGGCAATGAAAAGGAGAAACATAACATGAAAAAAATTGGCTGAGGATTGCTAACTGGTACTGCAAATAAATAACACTGCGATTCAAAATATTTACAATTATTTCTTGCCCAGTTTGTGGCATTTGGACAATGTCTTGGGTTAATTGTGAACTTGAAGCAACAATAAAATTTATTAACCCATATGCCGATTTTTGTCTCACTCCTGTCTTGGAATAGGAATTGACAGAGCTAATTCCTTTATTTCTTTAAAGTTGAAAAATTGCAGGCATATTTGCCATATGAAAAGAAAAATAATTATGTATTGAATAATTTGGTAAAGTTTAGATTCATTTTTCAACACAATATTCTTATGATTAGGTAAAGTATCTAAAGGTGTTCATATTATAAAATATACTGAATACACAATGCTTTGATTTATAATAGATACTGTTGTATATTTTTGGCTGCTAAATATTACATTATTTGGGAAATGTATTATTTTATGCAAAGGCAGGCAGAACTGAATATCAATAATTTTAATGTTTTCATTTTTCCATTTGGTCCATGAAGTGCACTCTTAACTTTCATGCAGCATCCTTAGTTCCTTCCACATGAACTATCACATGAAAGTTGGAGAAGCTTGATCTGAAAAATCTTTTTTTTATGGTTTTGCATTTCTAATTCAGTATCTAAATATCAAAGAATGAAAAGTGTATTTATAGAAAACTGAAATTAAATGTATGGTCTTTTTCCAAATCCTACATGTATATATGCTCAAGCCCATTGCCCCTGGCCTCCGTTTCACCAGCAGAGATCTTCAGGAAAGGCCTCTGCAGCCGAGAACAGAGCTCAGAGATAATGTGCGCGTTGCCTCCCAGCTTATATTTCATTGGCATAGGCCTTCAGGAAAGGCCTCTGCAGCCCAGGATGGAGCTCCAGGATGACACGCACATTGTCCCTCAGCCTCCGTTTTGCCAGTAGAGATCTGCGAACAACTAGAAGCAAACAAAGTTATAACTAGTGGCCAGCATAAATTTGTTAAAAACAGATCATGCCAATCCAATCTTATTTCATTCTTCGATAAAGTGACTAAACTAGTAGACTAGCGAAATGCTGTGGACATAGTATACTTAGACTTCAGTAAGGCATTTGATAAAGTAGACTACAACCTACTCCTTGGTAAACTAGAAAAAGGTGGAATAGGCAACATCACCACCAGATGGATCTGTAGTGGCTGGCAAACCATACTCAATGAGTAGTTCTCAAAGGCATCACTTTTACATGGAGAAAAGTAAGCAGTGGGGTACCACAAGATTCTGTCTTAGGTCCAGTACTCTTCAATATCTTCATAAATGACTTAGATGAGGAAATTGAAAGGGAACTCATCAAATTTGCAGATGACACCAAACTGGTAGGAGTAGACAACACCCCAGAAGACAAACTCAGGATCCAAAAAGATCTTGACAAACTTGAACAATGGGCCCTCCAACAAAATGAGCTTCAATGTGAAGAAAAGCAAAGATTTATATTTAGGCAGGAAAAATCAAAGGTAAAAGTATAGATTGGGTGAGACCTGGCTCAAAAAATGTAACTGTGAGAGGGACCTTGGAGTCCTAGTGGATGATCACTTGACTATGAGCCAGCAGTGTGCAGCAGCAACCAAAAAAGCTAATACAATCCTGGGTTGTATAAACAGAGGCATAGAATCAAGATGACACAAAGTATTAGTACCGCTTTATGAAACCCTAATAAGACCACACCTGGAATACTGCAGCCAATTTTGGTCACCATATCACAAAAAAAGATTTTGAGAGTCTGGAAAAAATTCAGAGAAGAGCAACTAAAATGTTTGAAGGCCTAGAGACTAAAACATACGAAGAACGGCTGTGGGACTTGGGTTTAGCTAGTCTAAAGAAAAGAAGAAATAGGGGAGACATGATAGCAGTATTCAAGTATTTGAGGGGCTGCCTCAAAGAAGAGGGGGTCATGTTATTCACCAAAGCACCAGACAGCAGGACAAGAAACATTGATTGGAAACTGATCAAAGAGAGAAGTAACCTGGAATTAAGGAGAAACTTCCTGACAGTGAGGACAATTAACCAGTGGAACAGCTTGCCTTCAGAAATCGTGGACGTTTCATTGGAGGTTTTTAAGACAGTCTGGACTGGATAGTCTGGACAGTCACTTGTCTGAAATGGTATAGGTTCTCCTGCTTGACCAGGGGGCTGGACTAGAAGACCTCCAAGGTCCCTTCCAGCTTTATTCTATTCTATTCTATTCTATTCTATTCTATTCTAATTATAGAAAGGCTGCAATCTCATACATTATTTACCTAGGTATAAACCCTATTGAATATAATTGAGTTTACTTTTATGGAACTGTTTATAGGATCTCATTATATGTTTAGAAATGAACTTTTAGTAATTCTATTCAGAAGTAAGTAAGCAAAGGGTTGCACTTGTCTTACATCACATCTAAATTTAGAACATATTATGATTAATTAACAGAGATTATTTTCTCTCCTCCTGCCATCCCTCCCAAAAAAGAACAGTGGAAATTTCTATAGTTTTTAAAGTATAAGATACTTAACTAAAATTTAATTATAATATAACAATTGGCATACATAACATTTTCCAAATAATATAAAGGAATAATATATTTCAGATAATGAAATAGGTAATTCATCATACTGATAATCTAGCGATTTTGCTAGCTGTTATCTGTAGTAAATGAATGCAAAAGCTTACAGTAAATTTGGTATGACAGATTCTGCCTTAAATGAAATAAATTATTGGCTCTTGTCCTGGTAATATATTGCCTGAAGTAGAAGGGATATATACTGTATCATCATCATCATCATCATCATCATCATCATCATCATCATCATCATCATCATCATCATCATTTTATAACCATTGTTTTTATGAATCCCATTCTATGGTATCCTTTTTTCTTGAATATTGAATTATTTTTACTCGTTGGCCTTCCTAGATGCCAGTGTGCAATAAGTTCATTTATTTCACTTTATGTATGAATTCATTTAAATCCCTTTGTTGTTTAGGGAACCACAACCTATTATGAATAGAATTTTCTTTCCTTTTAAAATGTAAAAAAATATTTCAAAGAGCTTAAAACAAAATCAACAGCCCAAAATTGTACAATGTCTCAGTTCATACTTAAGCATTTTGTTTTGTCCCCTGGCATTTGTCTACTTATTGTCCTTGAGGCAACACTGATTGAAAAAATGAAATTGAAAAGCCTTGTTAAATAATATACAAAACAAGACAAAATAAACCTTTTTATAGAACTATTTGGAAGGAAAAGAAAATCAGCTCTTTTTGTTGCATTTCTCACTCAACCTAAGGGGGAAAAAAACTACAAAAGAATGCCAGGAATAGTTTTTTGTTTATCTTTTTGTTCTGCTTTTGTTTTTATTTCAGTCATGATCACTTCATTTCCAGCTATTTTCTCACAAAGGAAGTTGCAATAATTTAATCCAAAGGTACATGCCATTTTTATAATTACAATGCAGAGAAAAGTTATATGTTGATTTGGGATCCAGCATAGTTTAAATTTCAGATAGGATGTTATATTTTGAATTATATTGCATATTAAACATTTCATACTTAGCTTTAAATGCAGTCTTATAAAATTTTGTAGAAGAAATGTGTTTTTTGCTACAACCTTTCCTAGTTGTGTTTTCACTTGCCTAGAAGAGCAAGAGGAGATTATTGGTGGAAAGAAATTAATGTTAAAATACACTAATTGCATCATCATTTGATGGTTGATGGTTAAATACAGCTATAAATGCAATTTCTATTTTTAATAGGAGAAATATTTGACCATAAATAACTTAAATGGGTTTACCAATTAATCTGGCATTTTAATTACTCATGCTTAATGGCCATTGCTCTGATTTGTCACTGAAGAGTACTATTGATTTGCTTTTCACTACTGAGCTCTGGTGCACATTAACATAATCTGTCTGAGAAATATTATCTGTTAAGAATATCCTAAATGTAAATAGCATTTAAAAAAAGTTACAATACTTTTTTTAAAGGCCTTTTATAAAATACAAATATACTATATATTTTAATATTATTTTTATTTCTGGATATTAACGTGGTGCAATCTCCAGTTATAGTGTGGGAAGAGGTACAAAGACTTCCTTGCAGGGAAGGAAGTGAGAGAGGCCAGACCCCCTGAAAATACCAGAATCCTTTGTCTGGCTGTTCCCAAGAGAATATAATCAGTCTGGTGAGATTCTTGCAAATAGGCAGGCAACAAAAAAGAAGCAACTCTGATCAGCTTGTGCTGTTGTTCTGATTTCTTGTGTGTGACAATCATCTGCTAATAGAAATATACAATACTACTAACAATTTTATGTTAGGCTGAAAACATCTTACAAAGATGAGCATGATTTAAAAATGGCTCATATTTTAATCATCACTTGAATCTTTGGTTATTTGAAAATCCTATTCTAATTTCTCTTGGTCTATTTGAGTTTCCTTTTGTTTGAGGATGACCAAAATTACTGATGTTTGGTATTATGTTCTGTAACACATCTTTTATTTATGTCTATGGAGATTCTCAACCATCCATGTCATGGTTACCCAAAGGTGTTTTTCAAAAGGCAACTGGACTTGCTTGTTTTTTTCTTTATCTTGAACAAAAAACCAAAACAAAAAACAAGAAAGTCCAGAACCTTTTGAAAAGCACCTTTGGGACATTTTTATTTACTTTTAACTGAGCTGACTCAATTCCAAATCTAGAAAAGTCAAATTGAATGAGTTCCCACTATTTCTTTCTTTGAGACGGAACTGATGTCTGGCAGACCACAGTGGATTTGGAAACAGAGGACATTTGAACACAGAGAATATTTGAAGACAGCTCCCCTGATTACTAAATAAATGCAGCATAATCATATAAAAAATCTTTTTTACTTTGAAACACATATGAGGAGACGTCCTTTCCACTGGGAAGTACAAGTGCTCTGACATTTCTGGGAATGTTCATGGCATTGCTATAGTGCTGCTATGACTAAAGCTACCTTTTGAAAGATTGTATATAGCCTATGAAATGAAATATTATTTACAACTATCACTGGATCTACATATTAACCTTATTGCATCCTTGCTATTAAAGGGATGTTGAATATAATGAATGTAAAAAGATAATACTTGAAGATTCCTTGGTGCTCTCTGAGCTTGGTTGTTTTCTTGCAGATGTTTCATTACCCAAACTAGATAACACTGCTAGTAAGGAGTGGGGCTTGTTCTCAGTTTGTATTTTAGTGGCTTGCCCTGTCAGTGTTGGTGGAGGTGGCTTAGAGATTCTCTGTCTGGGCTGTTTACCGTTGGGTTGCTTGGCAGTTCCTTGATTAAGGTATTGTTTACTTGGTTGTTAGTTTGATATTAATTTTTGAGTTAATATATGCTCATCTGGGTGTTGTTTGCTAGTGGGAAAGTATTTTGGTCTTTTTGTTCCCTTTCTGGCTTGTTGATCATCACTTTTGCATAGAATATAGATATTGTTTATTAATTGCTAATTTGTCAAAGTGCCAGGCTTCTAGAATTTCCCTAGCATTTTTGGACTTGGCTTGTTCTAGAATGGTCGCTGTTTCCTAATTGAAACTATAGTTCAGTTTGTTTATATGTTGTAAAATTAAAGAGTTTTCATCATGTCTTCTGACTGCTAATTGGTGTTAATGGATGCATTCTGGTAGTCTTCTGCCTGTTTGTCCTATATAGTTGTTGTTATGGTCATTACACTGTATATTGTAGATCAGGATCTCCAATCCTTGTGACTTGGGGGCCTGGCTGGGGGAAAGAGGGGAACTGGGCTGTTTGAGCAGTGGGCTGGCACATGTGCACACAGAGCCCTTGAGCGAGTGGTAGGCTGCTGTGCAGGCGCACCACTTGACTTGCACAAAAGGCGGGTCAGTACGGGCATGTGACAGTGCCTGCCAGCCTGCCACTTGTGCAAGTTGAGTTGCATGTGCGTACGCACTCTGGCCAGCCATTTGCATGGCCCAATTCTGAATAGGCCATGTACTGGTAGTGGGCCATGACCCAGGGGCTGCTAAGTCTTTTGGTTTACTTAGGAGGTTTTGGACGGCATTAGTTGATTCCATCTGGTTGTAGTAATCTGTTGGTAGTTTCTGCAATGTTCTTGCTGTATGTCGTTTTTGCTCTTTTTAGGGTTTGTGTTGGTTGTGCTGTTTTGGTTTCAGTGGTAAGGCACTTTTTGATAAAGTTGTGTGGATATCCATTTTGTTGGAATATGTTCTATAGATGCTCTGTTTCCTTTTCTGTTGTTCAGAGTTGCTGCAGTGAGTTTGTGCTTGTCTATCTAATGTTCTTACTCAGTTTCTCTTGTGGGAGGTTAGGTTATTGCTTTGCTGGTGGGCCACTTAGTTGGTGTAGGTAGTTTTTCTGTACATCTGTGTTTCTACTTTGCCATTGTGTCCTCTGCTGATCAGGAGGTCCAGGAAGGGCAGTGAGTTATTTTTTATTCTTCTCTAGTTAATTCTTTTGAAAAGGTTGTTTATGTTTCTGTGGATGTTCTCTAATTGGTCCTTTTTTTAATTATGTTGAAGGTGTTGTCTACATATCTGATCTATATTTTGGGTTATATTTGTGGAAGTGCTAGGGTTTCTAGATGTTGCATAGCGACCTCTGTTATAAGTCCTGAAAGCAGTGATCTAGTTTGCTTAATGAAATGTCTGCAAGAAAACAATCAAGCTCAGAGATCACCAAGGACCCCCCATTTCAACCCTGAGCTCCTTTATTGATGGATAATATTTACAGGAGAATGAATATAAAACAATCACATATTGATTGTGGATATAGTGTGAATATAGTGGAGACCTTTGAAGATACTTAATAAGATCTGATTGCTATAAACTTGTTGCACAAGATTCAGTTCAGGAACTAGAACATTAATATGTAATATTGATTTATCACCTAAAATTGTTAACAACATCTTAAAATATTGTTGAGGGTTAAGAATGCATAAGATTTTTCTTTGCTTATTTCCCACTCATTCCACCATCTATGCAACAGTTTTCCAGTTTACCAAAAAGAAAACTATGATCTATTTTATGAAATGTCTTACTGAAGTCTAAGTACATTATATTGATAGCTTGGACCACTAATCTAGTCACATTGTCAAAGAAAGCAAGATTTTTCTAGCATGACTTTTAAAAACAAATTTATATTGGCTTCTGGAAACTACTTATTATATCAAAGTACTTGTAAATGCATTGATTTTTTCCCCCTAAGATTTTCCCAGGTATTAATGTCAAACTGACTGATGGGTAGTTTCCTGACTGCACCTTTTTCCTTTTTAAATATTAGAACAGCATTGGTTCTTCTCTATCTTCTGGCATTTCCTTATGCTCCAGGACTTTTCAAAAAATTCATCTAGTGACATGGAACTGGATAAAATCATCCAGTTTTTTTAATACCCTGGGATGTCATACTTCACTTCTAGTGAATTCACTCAGATCAACTAGTCATGCTCCCACCAATTCTTTACCTATTTTGATCTGCATTTTTCTCCCTTTTTCCACAGTGCCACTTCTGACAAGTCAGGCTGTTCGTTTTCATTTTGTCTAAAGACAGATTAAAGATAAATTAGGCCATTCAATTTTTCTCCCTTTGCCTGTCACAATTTTGCCCATTTCTCCAACCAGTGAGCCAGCTGTTTTCTAGACTTTCAAAATGAATCAGAATAATTCCTATTTTTGTTGTTATTTTTGGCATTCATACTAAGCATTTGGTCATGCTGAGACTCATCCTTTCTGATCCCTATTTTCTGATATGATGGTTTGCTGTGTGGCCCTCTTTCCATTTTTAAATTTTACCTTTTTTTTCTTAGAGAATTTTGGGCTTTTTCAGGTATCTCCTATTTTTCCCCTCTTTGTTATTGATTGTGCTTGTGCCTTAATTATATTTTCAGAATTTCCTAATTCTCCTGAACTATTTTTCCATTTGATACTTTCATTCATGGGATTGTTTTTCCTACTTTTGTTGTTGTTGAAAATAACAACTTGTTGAAGTCAACTCTCTTAAATCTGGAACATTAATCAGACTAACTTCAGTTTTCATCTCGCAAGTCATCATACATGTATTTTATCTATGTCTATGTGTCTCTTCAAGATTGTGCAGATTTAAGGAGCTTCTTTCTTCTTCATTAGATACATGGAATGTGAAAATTTTAAAAAGGAAAGGAAGTTTCCCTTTTAGGCACATGAACCACTATTTTGAGCTAATAAAATGAGGTCCCACTTCTCTACTGCTCACAACAATGTCTGCTCATTTGCAAGAATGCACCTATTTTTTATATCATGAAATTTTAAATGGCAAGCCACTCATGTAAATGGTTTCTTTCTAATTTAATGTAAACTACCTTGCACATTCAAAGTTTCCTTTTTAGTATCTATGATAGTATGGTGAACAAAGCATAATAATTCACCATATTCAATTGATTATCCAACTAATCCACCAGATTTATGTTGCATATCATAATATTTGGGCTTAATGCAATTGCATTATATTATAATAATTTAATTGAATAACTCACTCTACCCCTATTTTTACATCTTCTCAAACAAAATGGCATTGGAGCATTATAATTCTGTATTGTACTAGCCACAGTGTATCTTGGGATTTGTCTTTATTATGATTATTGATGTGGAGTAAATGTATAAATATTTCCAAATTTCGCCTTTGTTTTTCCACCATCTGAATGAACTATGGTTTGACTTAAAAGTAGCAACAGAACTGATTTAAAAGCTGGATTTTACATTTCCAAAAATGGAGAGCCAACTCTATTTATTTATTCATACAAGCATATTTTTTTTTTGCAGTCCTGGGTGAAAATGAATAGGTCCTACATAAGTTTACTTCTAAATGGACAAAGCTAGAAAATATTAAGATCAAATAAGTATTTTTATGCAGAAGGTTTGAAAGTGGAAGGTTTGAAACTGGGGCCCTTCCTTTTGGGCTCACTGGACAAATGAATGGGAATATTTTATGGAACTTTGTTATTAAATAATATAACAGCAGTGAGACTTTCATACGGTCAAAGGTGAAAGGATTTACAAATACCTCAATGGAAGAATGGATGGTAAAGCAGGCAGAATTGGTGAAGATGGTAAAATTGACAGCCTTGATGAAAGAAAAGACTTTGACCAAGGTTATTTATTTATGCTTGGAAACCATTTGTGGACTTTGAAAGAAATGAGGAGATGATTTTGGAATTTGATGATTAGAATTATATGGTAATTTTATTTTTATTCAAAACAAACTTAAAATAACAAACTCCAAGAAAGGATTTTTTTAATAAGAACAAAGAAAAATAAATAAATGAAACATTTTAAAAAGTGCATTAAAAAAAACACAAACACACAAAGTATATACATATTATGGCCCCTAGTTGAATACTGATAAATATATTACATCAATATTAGTTTCCAATGCCTTGTGAAACAGGTCCCCAAATGTTTTTAACCTTCTAATTCTATTTGCAAATTGTTAACCTGTCGTCTATCTACTATATTAATGGCAAAATTGTTAACAGGGATAACAATAACAACAACCACAACAAAAGGCAAGGAAAAAAATTCAAAACCCTCTGTTAACAAACTATTGCATTCTGCTCATAGAAAGTTTACCATGGCTTCTTATCTATCCCAAATCATCCAAACAGTTAACTCTGATTTGTTTTTAGATTCGTCTTTAGCAACAAGAGATAGAGAGACTGTTCATAGACAGGAGCAGCCAAACAGATCAAAGGGAATAAACAAAAACAAACAAACAAACAAAACACCCATATAAATTCCAGCTGGGGGTTAAAATAAATCAGCATTCCACTAGCCAATTAACTTTTAGAGATAAAAAGCAAAGCAAACAGAAAGTTTAAAAAGTTAAAAGCCCAGGCTTGCTTACGAGAAAAATCTACTCAGAGGAAAAGATGCATAGATGACCGATGACTTTCTGGCTGCTCCCACAGGGAACTGCAATCTTCAAGATTTCTGTTCCTTGATGAGTCTATGGTCATACAAAATTCATCTTGCCTCATTCCTAAGTATTCCCATTCAGATCCAGGGACCAGGGCTGCCAAAGAATCAGCTAGCAATCAGCTCTGGCAGCAAAAACAGCAGATCATCAGCAGGAGAGAAAAATCTTCCTACTGTTTAGATCAATCTCGGGTGAGGAGTCCAATGATTAGGATTATGGGGAATTATGAAAATAATGTAGACACATGTTAATATTCAAGTAAGAGTTTCATGTATTTTTTTAGTTATATCTCTATCAATGAGAGTCAGAAGACATTTTTCCCTTTTCTTCCTTCTTTTTCTTTCTTGCCATTCTTTCTTTCACCTTTTCTTTCCTGAACTTTTTCTTTTTTCATTTTTTTCTGTTATACATAAAGTTGGAATTTTCTTTGAAAATCAATATATGTACTATATGTATGTATGTATTGGATATCTGTATGTATGAATAGTCCTCGTTTAGCAACCAAAGTTGGGACTAGCAACCTGGTCATTAAGTAAAGTGGTTGTTAAGTGAAACCACAACTGTGTTTTATGGTTTTACTTCAGCTTTACTTTGTTTTAAAGAGTTGTGAAGATTGCAAATGCAAGCATTTGTCATAAAGTTATTTTTCATCACTGTCATAATCATAAATGGTGACTGAAAGAGGCAATTATTACATAAGGAATACCTGTATATCTTTAAAAAGAGAGAATAGGAAGGGAGAAACAAATAATTCCATACACTCAGATTGGAAATATTTTCTTTGGTTTGTATATATGTTACATTCATTATGAGTAAAGATGAAGAATACATCAGTTTTTAGAAAATGAAAGTTTTCAAAAGTCTAGGTTTTGAACATTTTTCACAATGCATGCACCTTAATGTTGAGAAAAAAAATGGGGAAATATATGACATTTTAAATTCCTTAAAAGTTGTGGTGACATAAAATGTTGTGCCTTTAAAGTCTGTTAGCAGAATACAGAATTTCATATATTGATCCATCATCATGCAGCCCACCTTACTAACTATAAATACATTTTGATTAAGAAAAGGAAGTCCTGTGAAATGAAATGCTTGTTATATTATCCAATATAATTTTTCTTCTTCTCACTAAAATAATTTGCATCTCATATTGAAAACATAATCTACAGGTTTTGTCTGTGAAATAATTTCAATAAAGTATTGATGTAAAGTACCTTTTCATATTTTTTTAGAATTAAATAATTAATCGATAGTGGTGGGATTAGTTAAGAATTTCTTACCCTGGTAAGATATTTAAGCAATACATAAACTTATT
>NW_015386509.1:0-16403 GCF_001527695.2 Protobothrops mucrosquamatus | reverse complement strand
TCATAGAATTTTAATGGATATTTTTCCCCTTAGGAAAGAATGTTTAAATACTGGTTGGTTTTGTTTTTTTGTTTTTTAATCATTGCTTAAGGCTTTGCTCAGCTTTTTATTTCTTTTCCTTTTTATCCCTTGCAGTAAGATAATTTTTTACATGATTATATCAGAAGATCTGAGATACTGAAGTTGAAATTTTTCAAAGTTTTTATAGCAATGTGGAGTTTAATTTACATTTAGAACGTTAAATAAGTTAATGGTAAATAATAGTGCAATGCTTCAGACCATCTGACTTTTCCACATTCTTACTACCTTATGATGACTATCTTATAGCTGTATATGAAAAACAAAGTACACCTTCCTTCAGTTCTTGGTATTATGTATCAGGACATAGTAAAAATCATATGGTCCTTAATCATTCTTAAAAGTAGGTACAGATGAACAACAGCACATGACATATTACACCGTGTCATCATTTACTTTACAAAAAGAAAGCCAAAATGGAGAAACCATGTGTGAAAAACCAGATTCTTCTTATGATTCGATAGTTTGTAGAACTACTTTTAACAGAAATTATTTGAAGTTACTGTTCTCTATACAATTTTATCAGGCTCTCGCATTGTTATGGAGGAATTTTGGCTTTCTTTTTGTATAATAATGATGACATGGTGTAATATGTTATTATTCATCTGAGATTGTATTTACCTACTTTTAAGAATGTCTAAGGACCAGATAATTTTTACTCTGTCCTGATACTTAAAATCATACAATTCAAAGAGGGTGTATTTTCTTTTTCACCTGACTGTATGTAAATGAAGGAAAAAGACTAAAAATTTTTTCTATAGAGACCAACAAATAGTGTTATAACATTTTAAAATTTAATAAACTATTTAAGGCAATGTTTTTATGGAATTCACATAAATATATTTTGTATGTGAAAAGTGAAATAGGATTGGGAAATCATGAATTAACACAGGAAAAAGAAATGTACTAAATGTACTGGAAACTGTGATAATGTTTTATAAATAATACCCCTAATTAAAAACTGTTTATTTCATCTATATTTTCAGATAGATGAAATAAACTAAAATATAATATCACAAAAATATTTTGTTTGATTTCATTGTGACTGAATACTAAGCAAATTAAGACTCACAGACAAAGTTGGACTGAGTACTTTAAAGTTCATCATTACAATTCCATCTATATAGTAATCCTATGACAACCTCTTTCCTATGAAAATTATTTATTTCAACGAATGTGTTGCTTTGCATCTGATTTAAGTAACTCAGCAAACTCTTCCTGTTTGTGGCAATTTTATTGTATGCATACAAACAGCTGTGACATTAGGATGACAGTTATTGATAACTGAAGTAAATTGTCAGAATCAGATTTCTTTGACTGTTCTAAGGTAATGCCATCTTTTCAGCTAAAGGCAGATCACTCCCCCCCCCCCGTCAATAAGACTGAGAAAGACCTTATTTCCTTTATAAACATGAACTGGTAATAAAACTGCTTCACCCATCATTAACTGATTTATATGTTCATGATAGATAGATAGATAGACAGACAGACAGACAGACAGACAGACAGACAGACAGACAGACAGATGTAGAGAGAGATAGACAAACAAAGTACACATACACATCTATGAGAAATTCAAACTTTGCTTGCCTGGAGCAAATGTTTAAATAAGACACAGGTTTGAAATATCACACCAGATTTTTCACTCACATTCAATTTTATACTGTACAAATGATAATTAGAAAATTGGAGTTGGAATTAAAGCACAGTTCACATAAATTTTATAGCTATGGTCAGATTAGTCTTTATACCACAGAGACTATAGTACATAATTAAGAATGCAATCAAGTTCCACATTTATGCCAAAGTAAAATGTTTAGTATCTCTAGTGTAATTAATTACCCTTTAGCAAATCTTTTGCTGAAGAATGAAAGGTAAGGATTTGCTGAAAAGTAGTTAGACAAGGGAACAAAAATAGCAAAGTGGATAATAAAGATTTGTATCAAATAAATGTTCCATCTGTCCTAAATTATAACTTTTTATTGTTTAGAAGAGACATCCATTCAAGTGGAAATAAGTCATATACTTAAGTTATTCATACTGTTTTCGGCAATTAAGTACCACCTGTTTTATCTTTTAAGTTCATGTGTTCCTAAAAACTGAGAACTTTATCTAAAAAAAACCCTTGTTTTTTTCCCTGTATTTCTGAGAATTTCATTAGGGCTGTGAATTTTGCATCTCAAGGAAGAGAATTACACTCTCCTTCCTAAATAGTTTTCCCTTTGTTTTTCCCTTTCATCTCTATGTATTTGTTTTTGTATACATTTCCTACTATTTTTGTTTGTTCTGGAACATGGCTATTTTCTTTCAATTGCAGCTATTTTTGTTATATTTTCTATGAACTTCCCAACTGATAGGCTTCCTGCTGTTTTTAACTATATTGGTAATGCTTTAGTATTAACTCTACTAAACACTTGAGTACCATCCATTGGAGGTACAATCTACAGGGATAGTAGGTGCTCTATCCATTCAGCACTAATGCTTGATCTGGCCCATTAGCTTAGCATTTTGATGGGTTCTTTTCAAGCTGGCTGCATGCACCAGTAAAAGTAAGTATAAAAGAAATCTCCTGCCTTAACTCTAGACATTTATTTTCCAAACTGAACTGAATTGTTCTTGTGCTTGTTTGCTATCTTCATAGGAAATCTCAATCTTTCAAGAATAATTTTTAAAAAGTTTTTATTTATTTTTATTGAAAATTAATTATTTCAAAATATACTCCAAAATTCAAAGTCAATGTGGCAGGAAGTGAGCAATATGTACATGTACATGTACATGTACATGTACATGTACATGTACATGTACATGTACATGTACATGTACATGTACATGTATATGTATATGTATATGTATATGTATATGTATATGTATATGTATGTATGTATACTGTCGGAACCCATATCTATCATATTGCATACTTCCCTACCTCTCTTTCTCTCATCTCCCAATCCCATTCTCTTCTCTCCCTGGGTTCTGCCATACTCCTGAAAGAGAGGGGGGACGGAGCATGGGTTTATTGCCTTAGCTTCCTCTATTGATACAATGTAGCATTTTGCTTTCCTGCCTCCTTTCCCTATTTCTACAGTGTAACATTTCACCTTAGCTTCCTTTATTGCTGCAATATAACACCACACGCTCCTGCACTATCTCTCTCTCTCTGAACTTTCTTCTCTCTAACCTATCAGCTAGGAAAAGGGGGGGAGAAAGAAATACAACCTCCTGAGCCTGGCTTATTTCTCTGCTCTCAAAAGAAGGTGTGAAGAGCTGTTTGAACATCGTGCCATGACCAGAGCCGGACCGATGTTATCTCGCCTTTCCCACAATGGATTTAACACCTGGAGATTGGCCGGGTTGAACTGTCTCAATGAACTATGGGCTGGGGTTTGCTTGGGGATACTTTAACCCATCGATCTGTACAGGAGTCCCTCAGATCCTATCTAGTATGCCTGCCATCAGCTTCTCCTAATAAAAGTTCATTTTGGAAGAGCTTGCTTCCATGAGTTCTCCTTTCTTGGGATGAGATGTTGAGGTGGGTCCTGATATTAGACAGGATCTGCAATAGTAGTCAATCCGGAAGGGCGAACCTTGCCGGGGGACTCTGCAACATATACCACGTCAGACAAAGGTGCAGAGAAGAAGAAAGCCACCGTGAAAGGGGAGCCCTCCCTTCAGTCAAAATGCTGCCAGCTGTCTGACTCCGAGATGTCCTATACCTCGGAGGAAGAGGTGGTGGAGATGCCCACTGTAAACCTCGCTGGTTCATGGGTGTAGGAAAAAAGGACAGGTGGGAGAAAAATTCAAGAAAGGTGATGCTGAGGCAGGGCAGCCACCAACCGGGATGGAACAAGAGATGGAGAGATCACTACACCTCAGCGAAGGTGAGGACAATCGCAGAGAGCAGTCAAACTGGATCCTGGAGAAGGCGATCGACCTAATGAAATCAACTCTCATGTCCCTCAAGGATGAAAAGCTCGAGCCCCGCGGCTGCACCATTACCATGAACTGCAGTATAAGAGACACCGACAGGGAGTCCGATGCTGAAGCTCCAGAAACGTCAGGCAGGGCAGCCGAGACCACAGCCGTCGTGGGGCCAGCCCCCACTCCCCACCACAGAGCAGCTGCTGATCAAAATGTATGACACCCCAAACGACGATGTGGGCACTGATCCATCTAGAAGTTCCTGCCGCCGGACACTAAGTTTCGGGGAGAGCCGCGGCATCTGGGGTTCTTCTTAACCCAAGTCCTCAACTACATGGAAGAATACATCTGAGATATCCCAACTGACAAGGCTCAGATCTGTATCGTACAGGCGGCCCTGGATGGCATTGCAGCTGACTGGGTGGTGGACCTACATGACTCCCAAACCCCTGAGCTCCAAAACTTCAACCAATTCATGTTCTCCCTTAGATGGCAATTTGAGGACCTGTTGGCAGACCGGAAGGCCCATGAGAAGATTAAGACAGTGAAGCAAGGAAGGCTCCCAGTGCCCAAGGAGTTCTGAGCCATTGCCAGTAAGCTGAATTGGCCGGAAGACATCCTGCTTAGCCACTTCAAGGGTGGGCTGAATTACGATCTCTACGATGCCTGCCTTCCCTGTGGAGACCCACACCGATTGCACAATTGGTACATCCTGGCAGAGGAAGCTGAAATTGACCTACTCAAGAGACATCGCTGGGGAAAGCCATGGAACCGATCACCCCCTGAGCCACCACGTGAGCCCACAAAGTCTCAACCCACAGTTAAGAAAATTGCCGGCTGTTTCAAGTGTGGGAAGGAGGGACATTGCACCGCAGAATGCTGCTTGAGGAACCCCCAGCAGAAGGCCGAATGGACACCAGCTGAGAGATCAGGAAGGTTGCCCGTCAAGTTGTGAGAGCCAGCCATGAGGGGCACCGAGACTGTTGAGTCCTCCCTTCACCCAACTGGGAAAAGGGACCCTGGTCTATACCGCGGAAGTGTCCAATTCACCAGATGACCACTCTGAAGATGAAGCCCTGGTAAGTGGACCCATCGCGCCCCTCATACGGACAGTGATTATCCTAGCCCCCTCCATGCCTGAAACTGTGAAGGTTAAAGCCCTACTAGACTCTGGCTGCATGCATTGCCTTATTAGCCCAAAGCTGGTAGGAACCCTGTGCATTCCAGTGAGGAGGCTGAAGAAACCAATATCCTTTGGTATATTAGATGGGTCCATAGCAGGGGGAATGCCAGCTACCCTAGCCACACTACCAATCCACCTTACTCTGGGGGACCACAAGGAAACTATAACATTCGTGGTGACCCCAGGCATGGAGTGCCCAATAATACTGGGGTTGGCATGGCTAAAGAAATGGAACCCCAGGGTGGACTGGAGGATAGTGGAACTCAGGTTCCCAAAAGAGGACCAAATGGGATCGCCACCCCAGGGAGCCCCTAAAAGCTCCCCTCCGAAAAGAGCAGCAGTGGGGGAGGAAACCGCATTGCCCAAAATACCCAAGGAGTACAAGGACCTTGCTGAAGTCTTCAGCAAGGAACGGGAGGACAAGCTACCCTCCCACCGACCTACAGACTGCATGATAGAAATCAAGCCAGGAGCAAAGCTCCCAAACCCTAGACTATACTCCATGATCCTTGAGAAGCTATGAGAAATGAAAAAAAAATGTAGATAAAAATTTAGAGAAGGGCTTCATTGAGCCAGCTTCCCCAAAGAAGGTAGCAACCCCCGTTCTTTTCAGGGAAAAGAAGGAGGGCACATTGTGTATGTGCGTGGATTATCGTGCCTTGAACGTCATAAGCAAAAGCAACCTGTACCCTCTCCCCCTCATGAAAGATATGCTGTCCCACCTATCGAAGGGAAAAATCTTCACAAAGCTAGACCTAAGGGAAGCCTATTATCGCATTAGAATTAAGGAGGGGGACGAGTGGAAAACCGTGTTCAACTGCTCTATGGCATGCTACCAATTTAAGGTCTTGCCATTAGGGCTGCAGAGAGCTCCCACGGTTTTCATGCAGCGGATCAATGAGGTACTGAGGGAGCACCTATACAAAGGGGTCCTCGTCTACCTGGACAACATTCTTATATTTACAGAGACTAAAGAGGAGCACATAAAATTAGTCAGAGCAGTCTTGAAAAAATTGAGAGCAGTTAACCTCTATGCAAAATTGTTCAAATGTGAGTTTCACAAACAGAGAATTGACTATTTGGGCTACTGCATATCAACCAAAGGCATAGAGATGGACCCCGAGAAGGTCCGGGCGGTGTTAGAGTGGGCACCACCCCGCATGAGGAAGCAACTACAAAGCTTCCTGGGGTTCACTAACTTCTATCGTCAATTCATTCCTTCTTTCGCCCAGATAGCTCTGCCTATCACAAACTTATTAAAAATGAAAGGGGGCGGCTCAGTAAAACCTAGTCAGCCACTAACCTGGACGATGGAATGTCAAGCTGCATTCAAAAGACTAAAAAGGCTTTTTTCAGCCGAGCCAGTCCTAAATCACCCGGACCCAGATAACCCGATGCAAGTGATGTAGCAGTAGGGGCAGTATTGCTGCAGGAAAAACAACAAGGGGCAGCTGCAATCCTGTGCCTAGATGTCCAGAAAACTCTCTGACATGGAGCAATGTTGGGTGGTGTGGGAAAAAGAGGCGTACGCTGTGAGGTGGGCACTCCTCACCTGGCGGCACTTCCTGGAAGGGAACAAAATCCCATTCCAGGTTTGGACAGGCCATAAGAACTTGGAAGCACTAAAAAACCCCAGGAAACTGAGCCCTAAACAAGTCCGATGGTCACAACACTTCCACCACTTTACATTCAAAATCAAACACTTGCCAGGGGGGAAGAATTTCCTGGTAGATGCCCTATCCCACATGCCCCAGTACAATAGCTCCCGGCCAACCATCACCAAGCTGCTCATGCCAGAAGTGCAACTGGCAGCGCAAGTAAACACAAGAGCTCAGGCAAAACTAAAGCAGCTGATAGCCAGCCAAGCAGGGATAGAATTCAGGAAGGCTCTAGAAACTGATGAATGGTTCCAGAACCACAAAAATTTATGCACTATCACTGACGGCTTGCTATAGGTGGAAGAGAAGTTGTACATCCCAAAAGCCCAGAGGATCACGTTTATGCAACTCTGCTATGACATGAAACCAGCGGGTCACTTTGGTTTCTTGAAAACGCTGGCCATCTATGAAAAAGGACATTGAGACCTATGTGGCCAGCTGCCCAACCTGTGCTAAAAGACTGCAAGGAAAAGCCCCCGGACTGCTACAACTAGTGGCAAACCCCTCAGCCCCCTGGAGGGAAATCTCCATGGATTTCATAGTAGAACTACCAGAAAATAATGGGAACACAGCGATCTGGGTGGTCACAGACTTATTCTCAAAACAAGTACACTTCATTCCATGCCCAAAGATCCCCACCGCTAAAGCCTTAGCAAAATTGTTCGTCCAGCACATATATAGATTGCATGGAATACCCCAGCACATAATATCAGACAGGGGGGTGCAGTTCACATCGGACTTCTGGAAAGAGTTCTTATCCCTTCTGGGGACCACCCAAGGGCTGTCATCTAGTCATCATCCTCAGACAAATGGTGGGACGGAACATTCAGTACTTGAACAATATTTAAGATGTTTTATTAATTTCCAACAGACGAACTGGACTGACTTGCTCCCTTTCGCAGAAGTGGCATACAACAACGCAGTCCATTCCAGCACGGCCTACACTCCATTCCAAGTAGCTACGGGCCAAAGCTTCAACCCCATGCCAGAACTGAGTGCTACCGAGCCGGCCATTCCCTCTCTGAAGGAGTGGATAGCACAATTAAAAGTCTTTCCTTTACATTTGAAGGATATAGAGATTTATTCTGGACACTATAATACCTAAACTAATGAAGTAGTGTGATCTAATGGCAGACAGACAGAAAGACTCACAGATGATTGATAGATAGATAGTTAGATAGATAGATAGATAGATAGACAGACAGACAGACAGACAGACAGACAGACAGATAGATGATACTATAGTTCACCATCAGCCACTTCTTCTACATGGATGACATCAAGCTCTATGCTAAGAGTGAACAAGATATTGACTTACTGATCCACCTGACACAGATCAATGCTGAAGACATTGGGGTATAATTTGGACTGGAGAGGTGTGGCCAGATGGTAGTTAAGAGAGGGAAAGTAGTTAAGATAGATGAGATGCTATTATCAGCAAGTCACAAAGCAGACAAACAGATCACTTATAAATACCTTGGCATCCCTCAACCACATGGGGACTACAATGAGAACTTAAATAAGATAGCAACATCCAAATATTATCAAAGAACAAGAAGGTCCTGAAGAGAAAAAACAAGATCCATGCCATCAACATATATTCCCTGCCAGTCAGTTACCCTGCTGGTATAGTGAGCTAGTCAAATAAGGACATAGAAGACTTTAATTTAATGTCTCCTTCAGAAAAGATAAGTCTATATAAGATTGCCAAGTTTGTGTGGTTATCATTTTTCTTCTATGAAAAAGTTTTTGGCGTAAAAACCATAAAGGAGTTTCAAAAGTTTGAAATTTATTTGTGTTTTTTTTGTTTTGTTTTTACCCATCTTACCTAAGGGCTAGGTAATAGTTAAAGGGCTCATAATAGTTAAAAATAACAATCCTGTAAGAAAGTTAAAAATCAATATGCAACATATACAATCACAATGGATCATTAATGATACAATTTTTCCCTTGAAGATGGAAATATCTTCTTCTTTCCTTAACTGAAAGATACAAATTGCAACAAGTCAGTAAAACATGCAAACCTCCCCATTGCCTGTGAAGTTGCTTTCAGTTCATAACAATTAACCCTTCAGCTAGTCATGTTGTAAAAAAAGACTAAACATAGAATGAATAAGAAAATCAATTAAAAAAGAAAACTAATTGCCATTGTTTATTGGAAGATAGTAGGCCATTCAAGTAATATCCATTATGTGGAAAGTACTTACTTCCCCATGATACTTCATAATAGTTATAAAGAGGATTTTGATATTGGTTTTTTTCCCCCAAAGCCATTGAATGTATATTACCTGAATGGCCTACTGTCTTCTAATTTGGCTGTAGGTATCCATGATGGTTCAGTGTTATGAATTATTCATCAGAAAAACTCATTTTATGTTATTGAATGTTTAGCTGATAATTAAAATGATCATTTTAATAGTCCAGTTTGTGGTCTGATGTACTGCACCAAAGAAATCCAATAGTTACAAATTGCATGACGTGTATATGGAATCATTAAAAAAAGTTTTATAAAAATTTAAAAAAACTGCCTACTAAAATATTTATAATATCTTAATGTAATTGACATAATTGTACAAAGAATACAAAGGTCCTATTTAATTTAATGTAATTGACGTAATTGTACAAAGAATGGTAGGAATCATATTTTGTTCTAAAAGAAATCAGCCAGAATAAATATCCTTACAAAATGCCAAATAATAGATTTTTCTTTTCTCTGATTTATTTCAAAGCAATATGATACTTGTACCACATTATAGCACATTTTTTATCAGAACCTTAAATGCAAATATTCTATTTTTGTCCTGTTACATTTTAAAAATCACAGAAATTACAGCTTCTTTACTGTTTAATTATCTCTTGTAGAAGGACTATAATCTCTTAATTTTCATAAAGCTTGCCTTTTAGCTTATTTGTATGAACGCATAGTCAGTCTTTCTACTGTATCTACAAATCTATATTAAAATATGAGGCTTTTGTACAGATTTGTGTTGAATATATTTAACATTAAATTATCTCTTCTATTCAAGAACTACTGTGTATATTTTGGGGTTACAGAAACATACCATAAAGCTAACTTGCATTTCTCATATAATATAAAACAATTGCTTAAACAATCAGATTGGATATGGATGATTCATCCAATTGAAAGTTTAATTCCAATCAAAACTTACCAACTCTAATTGTCATATCTCCCACTAAATTCTCAAATTGTAGAACACATACATTAATATGTGATTTTAAATAAGAATCTAATTTGGCAAAACATTTTACCCAAAATAATTTTTGGTTGCACAATTTTTTCTGATCAGAATATGAACACCATTTTTTATTAATTCCACTTCTACATCCTGCTCTTCATTTAATGTGGTATACCAAGACAATAGTATACTTGACACTTGGCAGATTTATATCTGGTCTGCAACTTCATCAGATAAAGAGAACTCATTGCTCTTTTTAATTGTGGCTCACTGTAAGATGTTTGCATATTCTGAAAAATGACGTTAATTGCCAAACAGAAATCAATTACTCAATTTGTAAGTTCTTTAGAAAAATATTCAAAAGTTCCAAAAAGTTTGAAATATTTCATGCCTGCCATATTGCTTATACTGTATGAAAAAAAGTTAATGTTTTGAGGCAAGAAGAATGAGAATCAAAGCCTTGGGCAGGATCTTTTTCTACAGAGTAATAGAAAGAAAAAGTGAGTGATCTAAAGTCGCTAGTACATTTCCATGTCTAAAGATGGATCTGAAACTGGGTCTGCAAGACCCAGTTCAGCACTTTAATCATAACATCACTCGTGCCTGATTCCATGCACCTGGCCAGGGACAGCTATCATTTATAAAGTCTCTCTCTTATGCACTTATGAAAGTATCAGTAAACTTTGCTTGCTGTTGCAATTCAAGCAACAATTTAGTGAAAAAGATTTCTGTTTTGAACTTAAAATTAGCTTGTGGTGAATTATTAAGATGATGCAGCATGGCAGCCCAACAGCTCTGGGGCGACTCGCCGACCCAGCAACCTGGCAGTTAGCAACTTTGAGGCAGCCTGCCGATGGCTCAACGACCTAGCGGCCGAAGCGTCCCGACGGCGGTCCGGTCCGGCGGCTTGGCAACCCGGCGGTCCGACAGCCTGGTGGCTTGGTAACTTGGGGATGTGGCGGCTGAGGGTGGNTGCCGGGCCATCGCTACGGACTCCAACTGTTGGAGTACTACTTCCGCCACCACACTGGAAATCGGGGATCCCATAGGCGTCCCTTTTATTTGCTCAAACATGGTGCCTTGGAAGGTGAAGTAAGTTTTTAGACATATCTCCACCAACCTTAGCAGGTCCTCAGTTCTAAGAGAGTCCTGCTGCTGTTCTGGGCACTTCCAAATTTCTTTTTCTGACTTGAGCCTGCTTAACGCCCCTAGTTGGCGGGCTGCAAGGCAAAAGATATTGTAAAAAGTAAAACTGCAGTATAGCAGTTAAAATGTCAAGATGTAATCAATCAGACCGGTCTGTCTGAAAAACTTCTTGTGTGTATGTATGTATGTATGTATGTATGTATGTATGTATGTATGTATGTATACTGTCAGAACCCATATCTATCATATTGCATACTTCCCTGCCTCTCTTTCTCTCATCTCCCAATTCCATTCTCTTCTCTACCTGGGTTCTGCCATACTCCTAAAGGGGAGGGGGGACGGAGCACGGGTTTATTGCCTTAGCTTCCTCTATTGATACAATGTAGCATTTTGTTTTCCTGCCTCCTTTCCCTATTTTTACAGTGTAACATTTCACCTTAGCTTCCTTTATTGCCGCAATGTAACATCTCACGCTCCTGCATTATATCTCTCTCTGAACTTTCTTCTCCCTAACCTATCAGCTAGGAAAAGGGGGGCAGAAAGAAATACAACCTCCAGAGCCTGGCTTATTTCTCCGCTCTCAAAAGAAGGTGTGAAGAGCCATTTGAACATCATGCCATGACCAGAGCTGGACCGATGATATCTCCCCTTTCCCACAATGGATTTAACACCTGGAGATTGCCCCGGGTTGAACTGTCCCAATGAATTATGGGCTGGGGATACTTTAACCCATCGATCTGTACAGGAGTCCCTCAGATCCTATCTAGTATGCCTGCCACCAGCTTCTCCTAATAAAAGTTCCTTTTGGAAGAGCTTGCTTCCATGAGTTCTGCTTTCTTGGGATGAGGTGTTGAGGTGGGTCCTGACATTAGACAGGATCTGCAATAGTAGTCAACCCGGAAGGACGGACCTTGCCGGGGGAGTCTGCAACATATACCATGTCAGACAAAGGTGCGGAGAAGGAGGAGGCCACCGCGAAAGGGGAGCCCTCCTTTCGGTCAGAATCCTGCCAGCTGTCCGACTCCAAGACGTCCTATACCTCGAAGGAAGAGGTGGTGGAGACACCCAACTGTAAACCTCACTGGTTCATGACTGTAGGAAAGAAGGATGAGTGGGAGAAAAATTCAAGAAAGGTGACACTGAGGCAGGGCAGCCACCAACCGGGATGGAACAAGAGATGGAGAGATCACTACACCTCAGCGAAGGTGAGGACAATCGCAGGGAGCAGTCAAACTGGATCCTGGAGAAGGCGATCGACCTAATGAAATCAACTCTCATGTCCCTCAAGGATGAAAAGCTCGAGCCCTGCGGCCACACCATTACCGTGAACTGCAGCACAAGAGACACCGACAGGGAATCCGCTGCTGAAGCCCCAGGAACATCAGGCAGGGCAGCCGAGACCGCAGCCATCATGGGGCCAGCCCCCACTCCCCACCACACAGCAGCTGCTGATCAAGATGGATGATACCACAGACGACGATGTGGGCACTGATCCATCTAGAAGTTCCCGCTGCCGGACGTGAAGTTTCGGGGAGAGCCGCGGCATCTGGGGTTCTTCTTAACCCAAGTCCTCAACTACATGGAAGAATACGGTCGAGACATCCCAACCAACAAGGCTCGGATCCATATCCTACAGGCGGCCCTGGATGGCATTGCAGCTGATTGGGTGGTGGACCTACACGACTCCCATACCCCTGAGCTCCAGAACTTCAACCAATTCATGTTCTCCATTAGACGGCGATTCAAGGACTTGTTGGCAGACCAGAAGGCTCTTGAGAAGATTAAGACGTTGAAGCAAGGCAGGCACCCAGTGGCTGAGTACATCGAGGAGTTCCAAGCCATTGCCAGTAAGCTGAATTGGCTGGAAGACATCCTGCTTAGCCACTTCAAGGGTGGGCTGAATTACGATCTCTACGATGCCTGCCTTCCCCGGGGAGACCCACACCGATTGCACAATTGGTACATCCTGGCAGAGGAAGCAGAAATTGACCTACTCAAGAGACATCGCCGGGGAAAGCCATGGAACTGATCACCCCCTGAGCCGCTACGTGAGCCCGCGAAGTCTCAACCCACAGTTAAGAAAATTGCCGGCTGTTTCAAATGTGGGAAGGAGGGACATCGCACTGCAAAATGCTGCTCAAGGAACCCCCAGCAGAAGGCCGAATGGACACCAGCCAGGAGATCGGGAAGGTCACCCACCAAGTTGCAAGAGCCAGCCATGAGGGGCACCGAGGCTGTTGAGTCCTCCCTCTACCCAACTGGGAAAAGGGACCCTGGCCTATACCGCGGAAGCATCCGACTCGCCAGATGACCACTCCAAAGATGAACCCCTGGTAAGTGGACCCATCGTGCCCCTCATATGGACAGTGATTATCCTAGCCCCCTCCATGCCTGAAGCTGTGAAGGTTAAAGCCCTACTAGACTCTGGCTGCACGCATTGCCTTATTAGTCCAAGCTGGTAGGAACCCTGGGCATTCCGGTGAGGAGGCTGAAAAAACCGATATCCTTCGGTCAATTAGATGGGTCCATAGCAGGGGGAATGCCAGCTACCCTAGCCACACTACCGATCCACCTTACTCTGGGGGAACATGAGGAAACTATAACATTTGTGGTGACCCCAGGCATGGAATGCCCAATAATACTGGGGTTAGCATGGCTAAAGAAATGGAACCCCAGGGTGGGCTGGAGGAAAGTGGAACTCAGGTTCCCAAAAGGGGACCGAATGGGATCGCCACCCCAGGGAGCTCCTGAGAGCTCCCCTCTGGAAAGAGCAGCAGTGGGGGAGGAAACCGCATTGCCCAAAATACCCAAGGAGTACAAGGACCTTTCTGAAGTCTTCAGCAAGGAATGGGCAGACGAGCTACCCCCACACCAACCTACAGACTGCATGATAGAAATCAAGTCAAGAGCAAAGCTCCCAAAGCCTAGACTGTACTCCATGATCCCCGAGAAGCTACGAGAAATGAAAAAAAATTGTAGATAAAAATTTAGAGAAGGGCTTCATTGAGCCAGCTTCCCCAAAGAAGGTAGTAACCCCCGTTCTTTTCAGGGAAAAGAAGGAGGGCACATTGTGTATGTGCGTGGATTATCGTGCCTTGAATGTCATAAGGGAAAGCAACCTGTACCCTCTCCCCCTCATGAAAGACATGCTGCCCCACCTATCGAAGGGAAAAATCTTCACAAAGCTAGACCTAAGGGAAGCCTATTATTGCATTAGAATTAAGGAGGGGGATGAGTGGAAAACCGTGTTCAACTGCCCTATGGGATGCTACCAATTTAAGGTCTTGCCATTAGGGCTGCAGAGAACTCCCACGGTTTTCATGCAGCGGATCAATGAGGTACTGAAGGAGCACCTATACAAAGGGGTCCTCGTCTACCTGGACAACATTCTTATATTTACAGAGACTAAAGAGGAGCACATAAAATTACAGAGCAGTCTTGAAAAAATTGAGAGCAGCCAACCTCTATGCAAAATTGTCCAAATGTGAGTTTCACAAACAGAGAATTGATTATTTGGGCTACTGCATATCAACCAAAGGCATAGAGATGGACTCCGAGAAGGTCCAAGAAGTGTTAGAATGGGCGCCACCCTGCATGAGGAAGCAACTACAAAGCTTCCTGGGGTTCACTAACTTCTATTGTCAATTCATTCCTTCTTTTGCCCAGATAGCCCTGCCTATCACAAACTTATTAAAAATGAAAGGGGGCGGCTCAGTAAAACCTAGTCAGCCACTAACCTGGACGATGGAATGTCAAGCCGCATTCAAAAGACTAAAAAGGCTTTTTTCAGTCGAGCCAGTCCTAAAGCACCCCAACCCAGATAAGCCGATGCAAGTGATGTAGCAGTAGGGGCAGTATTGCTGCAGGAAAAACAACAAGGGGAAGCTGCAATCCTGTGCCTACATGTCCAGAAAACTCTCTGACATGGAGCAATGTTGGGCGGTGTGGGAAAAAGAGGCGTACGCTGTGAGGTGGGCACTCCTCACCTGGCAGCACTTCCTGGAAGGGAACAAAATCCCATTCCAGGTTTGGACAGGCCATAAAAACTTGGAAGCACTAAAAACGCCCAGGAAACTGAGCCCTAAACAAGTCCGATGGTCACAACACTTCCACCACTTTACATTCAAAATCAAACACTTGCCAGGGGGGAAGAATTTCCTGGTAGATGTCCTATCTCACATGCCCCAGTACAATAGCTCCCGGCCAACCATCACCAAGCTGCTCATGCCAGAAGTGCAACTGGCAGCACAAGTAAACACAAGAGCTCAGGCAAAACTAAAGCAGCTGATAGCCAACCAAGCAGGGATAGAATTCAGGAAGGCTCTAGAAACTGATGAATGGTTCCAGAACCACAAAAAATTATGCACTATCACTGATGGCTTGCTATAGGTGGAAGAGAAGTTGTACATCCCAAAAGCCCAGAGGACCATGTTTATGCAACTCTGCCATGACACGAAACCAGCGGGTCACTTTGGTTTCATGAAAACGCTGGCCATCTATGAAAAAGGACATTGAGACCTATGTGGCCAGCTGCCCAACCTGTGCTAAAAGACTGCAAGGAAAAGCCCCCGGACTGCTACAACTAGTGACAAACCCCTCAGCCCCCTGAAGGGAAATCTCCATGGATTTCATAGTAGAACTACCAGAAAATAATGGGAACACAGCGATTTGGGTGGTCACAGACTTATTCTCAAAACAAGTACATTTCATTCCATGCCCAAAGATCTCCACCGCTAAAGCCTTAGCAAAATTGTTCGTCCAGCACATATATAGATTGCATGGAATACCCCAGCGCATAATATCAGACAGGGGGGTGCAGTTCACATCAGACTTCTGGAGTCCCTCCTTGTGAAATGGGGGCAAGGGGTTCAAGTGGGCTTGTTGATTATATACCTGGCTCCCTGCTATGTATCAACAGCCCTGCCTGAGCTGGCTGACGTGATAGCCGGGGTGGCGGTTGTAACCCCCAGACTTATGGTCTTGGGGGATTTCAACCTTCCATCAGCGGGCGAGACGTCGGCGGCAGCTCAGGAGTTCTTGGCTTCCATGACGGCCTTGGACTTGACCCAGTTAATTCAGACCCCCACCCACACGGGTGGACACACACTAGATCTGGTTTTTGTCTCTGGCCAGTGGCAGAATGATCTGACAATAGGGGAGATAGTGGTTGAGCCCTTGTCATGGTCAGATCATTCTCTCCTAAAGCTGGGCTTCCGGACCGCC